>NC_056741.1:728918009-728938009 GCF_019279795.1 Protopterus annectens | reverse complement strand
TACCAACTCTGGGATTGCACAATAGTGGGGAAGGTGCAAATTCCCACTTCCTGTTGTTCCTTGAGCTCCCATTAAGTAATGCCAGTAAAAGCAATTATAAGATTATTCAATCACTTCTGCCTGCATTAAAAACGTTTGATACTATGAAAATTCAACTATATGGAATCCTGTCATAGACAGCTAGATAGATAGAAAGATAGATAGATAGATAGATAGATAGATAGATAGATAGATAGATAGATAGATAGATAGATAGATAGATAGACAGATAATTAGAGATAGAGATATAGATATCTATGTATATAGTAGCATGTTGATTATAGAAAAGGTGTATTGTGCCTTTAAAAGCGAACAGGATATTCTTCAAAACTTTTGTCAGAAATTTCCTTGTATTGGATACTAAGGCAATAAATACCACAGAACAAGTTCTGCATTTGAATATTCAGAAATGATAAGCAGGAACTTACCTGAAGATCCTGGAGGCATGGAGTTCTACATCCCAGTAAGGCCACCTGTTTTAGGCATTGAGTGTACTTGGTAAAAATAATACCTGCAACCAAGAATTAGACTCTTGGCCTTACTGAGGTCTACAGTTAAGGACTTTGTAAAGACAACCAATTTACTGGAAGGCCTGAACAAATCTGTGTATATATCATGGAGGTAACCAGAAGGTACCAGTATGTTTATATGAACTAAAGGCCAAGTGAGCTGTTATTTTGATTTTTCTTGTAGATTTACATTATAAATGTATGTCTGTGTTTTTAATGAATGGCACATCAGTGTTTCCTTGCACTTATACCAATGATGCATGCTGTGGCAGTTGCCTACAGACTTGCCATTTACTGTTCCTTGTAATATCTTTGTTGCCAGTTGCATAACTTATGGAGCTACTATTTCCCTCACTGCAGATTTTACTAGAGGTGTTTTGGCTTCTGTATTTGGTGTCATCAATCCCTATGGTTTCCTGATATGCTTCCTTCTAATCCCAGCCATCTCGTAAAACACTTGTGGAGTCAAAGGTGGAGAACAACCAGAAGCTAGTACAAGAGCAACAGCAGTTGTTTGAAATAGCCATCATAACTGCCACCCCACCCCCCCAGAAATATGGCGCCCATTGAAAAGCTGAGGAAAGAGAATGACTTGGAATCTTACCTGTTGACTTGTGAACAATATACCTCCCAAGAAAGTTAGGTAAAATCAGAATGGGCAAAAATCCTGTCATCCCAGTTGACACCAGTGTTAGTAATAGTTTGTAAGGTAGTATTCAGAGTAGGCTATCTAAATTATACCAATATATTAAAAGGTTTCCTTAAAGAGTGAAAATAATCTTGCCTTTGCAAGGCTACCTCTTTTGCTTTTATGGCTGTTAGAAGCAGGTAAGGCTATGTGCCGCAACTGTACTGCCTTTTGCAGGCCAGCATTATCTGATCCTTTTCCACATTTCTAGCAAGGTTCCATTTGTAAACTAACATTCTGTCTTAGTTCCTTACTTTTTTTTTCATTTTTGTAATATTTTCTTACTAGTTTTGATTAGAAACATTTGGGCAGACAGCTTGGTTATCATAGGTAACAGTGCACATCCCTACATTGATTGGTTGCAGCACCTGGTGCTTTGTAGTGGCCCACTTCAGTTCCTTCCCAACCTCATCCCTGCCTCCCCAAGTGTGTTTCTTTCCCACCATTTCCTCTACCTTCTAAAACCTTGAAGTTCTTCTTCTATTCACATCCCATCTGCTAACAACATATAAAGGAGTGCTCATTTGTCCTATCACTCTTTCTTACATTTATGTACTTCATAAGGCACATCTTTTACTCAAGTCCAGTTGCAGTACTCCTTTTTCTCACATTGCTAACTACCATGACATGGCTAACTAGCGTCCATTACCCCATCCGCCATTATTTTAATAACTAAGCTCATAGAAGATTAATCATTTATATAAGTATTCATGAACTTATCCCCAGGTCCCAAAAATCACATATCTTTTAGTTCTCTCCACAATATATCTCTGTATGCAAACATTTTACCAACCATACCCTGGCCCTTCCTTCCAGAATTTTGCAACACTTTCAGCAAAAAAAAAATCACACCTTATTTATATGGTATCTCTATCAAATCAACAACATAAGCATTTGTAATAAGATTATAGAAGGCCATACTTGCATTTGGTAATGTTAATCAGATATCTAAGCCATTACAGGAAACATGGCTAAAGTCCAACATTTCAGATGAAGAAATTCTTACTCCAGGGTACTACATTACTTGAATTGACATTTACTGGAAAAGGAGGAGGTATATACTTATTCTTTTCAAATCACCTTACTTTCCATAACCCTTAAACAATCATGCCTTCCTTTGATACAGATGGAGTGCTCTTTACCAGTCTTTCAAAAAACACATATACTCACCTCCATATTTCTACCATTTACATTCCACCTCAATCCATCTATATTCTTTCAAAAAGGCTAAGCTTAAAAAATATAGTTTTTATCTTTTGGAATAAAATGAAAAGAGAGACTAAAGTGCTTAATACAGACTATTTAATGGGTCAATATATGTGGAAATGGAAACCTAACTTATAATTCAAATCAGTAGTTTTTAATCTCTGAAGCTGACTTAATGTCAAATATAATTAACAAAGAATATCCAATCATTCTTGATTTCCTAAATGTTCTTAAAACAAATGGTAAGATAGTGAGGTTTTACTCATCCAAAATGTATATAAAATAATTAAGAACTAAAAGTTTTGTATTAAAAATAATTATTGAGATTGTGCTGTTCAAACATGTGTCTCCAATTTTAATAACAGATAAAAAATGAATATGCTCAAAAAGACATCATCTTTATCTTGAAGATTTTTCTCTTGGAAATGTTTACATAGATCATTTAGACAGAATTGAAATTACATAAAAAAGAAAGGTGTTAGTTGTTGGAAGAGTAAATCCTTAATCAAAATAGATTGTCAGCATGTGGTTTATAATTGCAATGTTCAACAACCTTTCTAGGAAAAAAATCAATGTTTCCTGCAAGCATTGTGGCCTGATAAATATGTATTAATTACATTTTTGGTACTGTTTAATGCTTCAATTCCCAGATGTGTATTTGTCTCCATTTTACTTCTCTGGAGTAAGTTAACTATAGCTAGTAAAATAAAGGACTGAAAAAAATGAGATCATACCCTCATTTACAGAATTTATAAATACTTTCATTTTTTGTGTGTCATTAAAGAATGTTTACTCCTAAGATGACAACAAAGAAAAATAACCACAAAATATATTTAATGGATAAAATAAGCTATTTTAATCTATGTTTTATTATCAGTTTATGCAATGCACCACTGGACATGAAAAAGCAATGAAGCACATTTCAAATGTAATGGGAAGAGCAAACCATGTATTCACCCTAGTGCCTCAGCTTGTGCCTTCTAAGGGGTGAATTAGTTCAACAAACACATTTTTTTTAAAACTAAGACATTCATTACTCACTAAAACCATTAAAGACATGCCTGGGATTAATTCAAATTAAATCAAACATTTCCAATTAATGAGTTTAGTCACAAACTGATTTAACATTAACATTTTATCACCTCTCCTGTAGAAATTACATTGGCCAAAACCAAGTATTTAAATTTATTTACTCTGCCATTATGAATCTCATATGCATGTAAAGCAACTATATTTTCAGACTTCTTATTTCTTATATCTGACAAATTTTCTTGTATCCTTAACTTTAACTTTTCTTTTGGTCTGGCCAATGTACCATTTTCTTTCAACACAGTCATAACAAAAAGCATATACAACATATTATTTTTGATAACTGTAGTATTTCTTAAGTTTCAATAATCTTCCACTAATGTTCACCTCAATATTATCTCAACACATTCTTGCAAACATTGCAGTTACTACATTTATATATCTTATGCATTACACTACAAGGGAAAGCAGAACTTTCTAAGATAACTTCTCACCTAAATGCATTGCTATTGAATATGAGAACATGGGGTATTTTGGTAAAATACTTGTCAAGTACTCTTCCATCAATAAAATATTCCAATACTTTATCACATTGAGAAAATTACTTGACAAAGTTGAATACTTAGTTACACAAAACAACTTTTCAACATCACATTCATTCACATTATCATTTTCCTATTCATTTATATTTTCAACTTCCATCCATTTTCCTGTCTCATATAAAATGCCTATGTGGAACACTAATCCTTTCATTCATTATGTTATCTAATATGGATTCCAATAGTTGTCTGGAGTATGTTCAATGATCAGTTTATGTCTGTAAAATGAATTTTAGCAATGTAAATAGTAAGAATTGTTGTAGACACTTGTCTAAATGTTTATTTTTAGTATGTTATTGCATTTGTTCCTATATATAAAATTGCCACAAAATATTAAAAAATATATATTTAATATAAGAAAAGTGAAACAATAATGTAAGTAATTTATTTTAAATTGTTGCTCTTGGACATGCATACATACCCCTTTCCCAAACTTGCCAGAATAATTTGCATATTTCCCTTTTGCTTTAACACGCAGGTTGCCCCCCCACACACACACACACAAAAATAAGATAGACACTTTCTGTGCACATTTATTTTCTTTTTTTTTTTTTGAAAATGTTTTTATTAAATTTTCATAAAACACAATCACTAGAAAATGTGTAATCAGAAATGTACATACATATTTAAAAGGAAGAAAAAACAACCTAATCTTATAGGTTCATAGGTTCATAGGGAGGTACTAGGCTATCTGCCCGATGATATTTATAAGCCTAGCCAGAGTGTGTCGGCTTTCGCCACCCCATTGATTAATTAACTGATCCTCTGTCAAGCAGAGCCAATTAACTGATCACAGGGGTGTATTTTCTGTTACCCATCTACTCGTCAAGGTTCCTCTTGAAGAGTGTTAGTGAGGGGCTCTGCCTGATGTAATTTGGAATTTTGCTCCAAAGCATGGGGAGTCTCTGTGACAGGAATCTATCCCTCCAGCATGTTCTATTTATTGTTGTGGTGAGGTTTAGCTCACTAGAGTGCATGGCTCGCAGTGACTTGGATTTCTTTAGGTGGAGCATGTCCATCAATTCTGAGTTTATCATGGCTTTGTAAGTCAGGCAGAGATCACATCTGAGTAAGCGATATGCCACTGAGTACAGCCAGAGTTTTTTCAGTTGGGCTGCATAGGACATATGTTTGAGACCAGTAATCCTCTTGGCGAGGTACTTTTGTGGTCTTTCCAGCTGTTGGAAGTGTCTTGTGAGGTACATCCCAAATGGGGCATTGTACTCTATGATGGGTCTAATGACTGACGAATAGAGGGGCACTATAACTTCTTTATTTCTAGATGCGAACCCTTTAGTAATTAGATGGGCCACATAGAAGGATTTCCTAACTACTTTGGCAATATGATTGTCAGAGGAGAGATTACTGTCTAGCTGGGTCCCCAGATCTCTTATTACCTCTTCTGTATTAAGGGGGCGGCCACCTATGTGGTAATTCATGGGTGTTTTGTTTTTCCCAAATGGAATGACTATGCATTTTTTGGCATTTAGCTTGAGGCCATGACTTTGACACCAGGTGTCCATCTCAGTAAGGCCCTTTTGGAGGATGTCCATGTCAGCCGGAGAGTCAATTATGGCTCCCAGTTTGCAGTCATCGGCGAACTTGGTTAGCCATAGTCCTCCTGTGTTTGCCTGTACTTCTGAGAAGTATATGCTGAACAGTAGTGGTCCCAGGACTGAGCCTTGCGGGACACCACTTGTGACGGGTTTGGAGTCGGACCTGGAGCCCGCTATCTTACCGTGTGAGTTCTGTCTGTAAGCCAGTTATAATCTTATAAACACAGAAACAAAGAAAATAACTATTTACAAGAGTGTCCATCTGCCTTCTAGTCATTCCTGTTGTTGCATGTCTGTTCAATTCCAGAATGTTTTTTTTTTTTTATTTTTGCTTGTCAAGCAGTTCTTTAAATTTTGCCCATACATTGAGGCAAAGGTAATTCTGTTCATTCTCAATCTGATTGTAATAATTTCTACATGAGTTACTTCAGTTGCTAAATTTATAAATTCTTTAAACGAGGGAGTAAATTCATTTTTACTGTTTTGTGTGATCTCTTTTCTGGAGATGGTCAATACAGTCCACAATATGTTATATTTTGTTGTTTTAACACAAGTGGGAATAGGGGTATTAAAAAGAATTAATGATTTACTTAAAATAAATATATCTCCAAAAATGTCTCTAAAAATAATTAATATTATTCCAAAAAGGACTCAAGACAGTACAGTCAAAGAACGTGTTGCCAATCTGCTTTAAGTTCTTTCTTGCATCTCCAACAAAGTTGCTTTTTCTTCTACATCAGTTCAATTCTGTGCACATTTCTGATGTGTGCTTGTGCAGAAAGTGAAAGGCACAGCGGCCTTAATAATAAATATCAGCTTATTTGTAGACACTCTGACCTTATGCTAGTCAGATCACAGAATGTTCCTGTGTTTTACATTTATCCTATCTCCCTACCCTTGCACAATGAAGATAGCCACTTCCTGCATACCCTTGTGAAAAAAAACTAAAGAAAAATGATTCCATTAGTGCATTTCAACTTGCAGCTTTCAGACACCATCCACTGGTCCCCATAAATGCTCCCTGCCTTCATCAACAAACAGACTGACACCAAAAAGAGATAGCAACTTCAGATGATAACCTGTGATGTGTTAGTTACCAGAAGTGGTGAAGAAAAAACTGTTGCAATCATGTATTTTAATTTGCTGCTGTAGTGCTCTTCACCACTATGCCAACAGTAGTAAAATACATAAATAAATAAATAGGTAGATAGATAGATAGATAGATAGATAGATAGATAGATAGATAGACAGATAGATAGATAGATAGGTAGGCATGTTTTACAATGTTGGAAGTGTCTATAGCTACCATTACCCAAAAATCTATCTTGCTTTCTATCAGTAACAAGGAAAATCACATACCTGCAAAAGAAAACATCCCTGTAGATCAAAGGTATCTTTCTCATGGTATTCTTTAGTCATAAAATTAAAGATTGCCAGGAAAGCACAGAGATAGTTGGCTAAAAACAACTGATCACAGAACTTCATAGCAATAACTGAGACCATTAGAGGCAGAGGTGAGACATCATTCTAATAAATCATAGGATCATAGAAGGTTACTAACTATCAATCCATAGGTCATTTCAAGCCTAGCTATTTCATCCCCAATGTAATTCAACAGATACTCTAGTCAATACCCAGGATTGTATTTAGTAATGACTGCCCATATCCAGGAGGATTGTGGGTGCTATCCCTGGTAAGAATTTACAGTGCCCCATCCAGTCATCCAGGTTCCTTTTGAACAGTGTCATAGAGCTGCTCTGCTTCACATGAATTGGCAGTCTATTCCAAAGATGCGGCAGTCACTGGGAGACAAATCTGTCCCTCCAGCATGTCCTATTCAAGTTGCAGGCCATATTTAGGACCCTGGAATGGTTAGCTCTAGTTCTGTTTGATTTACAGATGTGCAGCAAGTTCATTAGGTTTGGGTCTGAGACTGTTCTGTAAGCCAGGCATAAGTCTCCCCTAACAAGTCTATATGATACTGAGTATAGTGACAGAGACTTTAGTCTGTCTGTGTAAGGCACATGCTGGAGTCCCTTGATCTTCTTAGTTAGAAACCTCTGAGTTCTCTCCAATTGGTGCAGGTGCTTTGTACAGTACATGCTGAAAGGAGTGTTATACTTAATTATTGTCCTGATTAATGATGAGTATAGAGGGGTTATAACCTCCTTTGCTCTAGAGGCGATGCCTTTGCTAATCAAGTTTGCTATGTAGAAAGCCTTCCTTACTACAGTAGACACATGGTGGTCAAAGTTAAGATTGCAGTCTACTTACAATCCCAGAGCTTTTACCACTTTATAGGTACATGGGTTATTGTTGTTAATTTGATAGTGTGAAGGGACATTGTTTTCACCAAAGGGAATGATGATGCATTTCTTTGCATTAAGTTTGAGACCATGACTAAGACACCAGTTGTTGGTCTGCATAAGACCCTCCTGAAGTATAATGACATCATTTGAGGATTCAATAATTGCACCCAGTTTGCAGTAGTCCGCAGATTTATTCAGCCCCTTAGTTTTGGCCTGAACTTCAGAGAAGTATATACAAACAGTAGGGGTCCCAGCACTGACTTTTGTGGCACTCCACTGTTGACAGGTCTGCTGGTTGATGCGGAGTCATCCACTTTGATAGTGTGCGACTGGGTTGTAAAATGAGGCTGTGATTGAACAGGGTACTCAGGTGTGGTGCCAGTTCAGTTTGTAATTCATGTAGAACACACCCAGGGATGTTATCATGTCCCATGGAAGCTGTATTCTTGGCTTTGGACAGTACGGTTTTTACCTGTGTAGCTGTGATAATAGGGACTTGGCATTCCTCAGGTATTGTGATAGGCCCTTTAGGGGGTAAAAGGGGGGTAAAGTTCGCACTGAACCTGTTGGCTAATATGTTGGCAATATCAGTTGGTTCTGTATATGTATTGCCATTGTGCTGTAACTCAGAGCAGATCTAAGTATTGCCATGTAGATTCTTGACATAACTATAGAATGCCTTGTGGTTGTCTTTAGAATTTGCAGCAATTTTGTTTTCATAGCTAGCTTTAGAGGATTTGATGATGGATCTCAGCTTTTTGCTGAGGCTAACAAGGGAGTTTTTCCAGTTTTGGGAATTCACCCTTTTCTGCAACAGTTTTTTCCTTCTGTTGTAGAGTTTGTTTATGGTGGGGGGACCACCAAATTGGCTTCTTTTTTTTGGAGGAGAGCGTCTTGGTTCTGTTTGGTATGGCCCATTCCATGCACTTGTGTATGTGCTCATACAGTGCATTGGTGTATGATTCAGCAATCATGCACCTATTTTCCATTTGCATGGGTGTTGTGAAGTTAGCCACCTCTGTTTTTAGAAGCCCAAAATTGGCTTTGGAGAAGTGTTTTACAGTGGTTTCCTTGGGGGGGGGGGATATGAATATTCATGGTGATTAGCTTGTGGACAGATCTGACCAGGGAGGAGTTGATTACTGGTGTAGAGCAACGGTCACCCATGTTAGTAATGACCAATGTCAAGGATGTTTCTACCCCTGGTGGGGATAAGAATGAGTTGGTCCAGGGCATTGGAACCCTCCACAAAAGTAGGTGTGTGTTTTATGTTACTATGTTAGGGTTTTGGTGGTGTAAGTTCTGGAGGGCTATGTGTTGAATGTGTGTGGTGCAGGTGTTAACCTCCTCTTGACTGGCTAATCCAGTCTTGTCTGGAGAGTGCTTGGCTTCAAGTTTGGCTATATATGTGCATTTCTCACAAGTCATAGGGTTGGGAGGTATGAGGAGAGGGTTGTCTGTGTACATGAGGCAGTTCCTACATTTCCTCAGGATCCTCAAGTTCACCGGGTTGACAGGAGAAAGCACAGGGAACTGACCTTTAGACATGCCTGGATATGAGCTCAATATATTAAGTACTGAAGCCTTTTACAGGAAAAATGTCACTCAAAGTGTCTGAGTCTGTACAGAGCGCTGCCAAGGGGAAACTAATACGTAGACCCTGAAAATTTAAGGATGAAGTATTTAGGCAGATATTCTAAAGTTAGGAAGAAGTCAAGCAGTACTTACTGAAAATAAAGAATTAGCTTGTCAAGAATAGTGAAAAGAGGGGAGTTGCATAAATGGCTACTGCCTGGCTACTACTAATGCTGGTTGCAGGTCACCTATGTCTCTATTTATGAGGTCCATGATGATACATTCCATGGCTTTACGGAAGAGGATGGTTAGACCTATAGGTTTGTAATTCCCCAGGTCTGTTGCCACCTTTGTGGAGAGGAATAACTGTTGCTGTTCTCCATTCTGCAGGAGCAAAGCCAGTGGTTAGGCTGTGATTGAATAGGGTACTTAAATTTGATGCTAGTTCATATTTTAGTTTGCTTTGAAGACAGCCTGTGATGCCATCTGGGTCCATACAGGCTGTGTTTTTTGACTCGGACAAGGCTATAATGACCTACTCTTCAGATATGCAGGGTGGGGGGTTGTGAGCAAGGTTTGTTATAAGTTTAGAGGGGATAAGGGAGTGACATTTTTGCCAAATCTGGATGCTAGCAGGTTTGCTATCTCTGCGGAAGCAGTGTGTGTGTGTGTGATACCGTTAGTCACTAGTTCGGCACATGCTTGGGTCTTGCCTTTTAAGCTATGTACGTAGCTGTAAAAGGCCTTATGATTATCCTTAGCTGTGATTGCTAAGTTTTTCTCAAAGTTACCCTTAGAGGATTTAACATGTTGTCTTATTTGCCTGTTGAGGCTGATGATGGTGCTTTTCCATTGCTGGGGCCTCACCTTAGTTTTCTTTGACAGCAACTTTTTGCATTTCTTGTAATGTTTGTTGATGCTGGATGTCCACCAGGGTGGCTTTTTTCTTGGGGCTGTGGCTTTGATTCTCTCTGGAACAACTGAGTCTCTACACTTATACAAGAGATTGTACAGGGCTTTAGTATAAGCTTTGGTATAATTACCATTTCTAACTGGGGGTGGGTCTTGGAATGCATTTATAACTTCCCCCTCTGAGGGCATAGTTTGCTTTGATGAAGTTTTTTAGTCTGATTTCACCCTTTATGAGTTCTGGTGTTTCTGCCAGTTTGAAGGTGACTGATTTGTGGTCAAATTTAACTAATGAGGGTCCAACAGTTGTGGTGGTGCATCTGTTTGTCAGGTTAGTGAGGACCAGATCTAGTATGTTTGTCCCTGTTGTTGGGGTTCGAACAATTGGTTCCAGGGTATTTTTTTTGCTAACAAAATCAAGGAACTTTTGCACTAGTGAGCTAGGGCTAGAGTAGGTTTCCCAGTTGATGGTGGGATAATTGAAATCTTCCATGACCAGAGTGTTTGGCGATATTTGGATTGACTCCAGTTTGGCCAAGTAGGCCTCATGCACATCATGATCCATAGAGGGGGATCTATAACTAGCTATGACTTGAATGGGGGTCTTACCCACAGTAATCTGAACTTGGAGTAATTCCATGGAGTTGTCCAGTCTAACTAGTTGGGAGGTGAATTTATCTCTAATATAGATAGAAGCACCGCCGCCTTTGGTTTTCACACATTCATTTTGTGGTCTGAAGGTGTGGAAGGCATTATAGTCTTGCAAGGCAGGGTACTCTCTGAGGCCTTGAACCTGGTTTCTGTGATGACACAGACATCTACATTCTCCAGTGATAGAAGTGTTTCCATGGTGTGTAGTTTTTGGTTTAAGTTCCTAGTCTTTACCAGCATAACCCTTATTCTGTTATGGTTGGTAATTTTCATGTTGGTAATTTTGATTTTGAGACCTTGCCTAAAAAGGTACTATGTGGGAGGGAAGAGCCTTTACCAGCAGCAGAAAGCCTAGTGGTGCCAGGTGAAAACTGTCTCAGACAAAGCAGTGAGATTTGTTGACCATGTCACCCCAAGCTGACAGAAACTGGATCCCCTTTGAATGACACCAAAAACAAAACCAAATATTGAAATCGATAATTTTTTTGTTTATACTGTGGCATCATTCTAGGTGAGGGTAATATGCTGCTCAGGGCTAGGGTCATACCTGCCTGGGACACATACTCGGAGAGCTCAATCATGTCTCTCTTCATATAGTCCAGTGGGGTATGCCTCTGGTTGATCACTCCAACATGAGCTATGACAGTGTCATAATGGTACTTGTTGCCGAGAGACCTGAGTGCATGCATGATCCGACGAATCCTGGCACCGGACAAGCAGCTGACTGTGACCTTCTGCTTATCTAACCTGGTGAGTGGGACAGCCATGTGTCTCACTATGGAGTCTCCGATGACAAAAAAATTTGGTTTTTGAGTGTTACACCTTAAGGGCTTGGTAGGTGAGACACTGGTGTTGCTATGTGTCTTGGGTGATGTGGGAACTGGGTTAGTTGTATCAGTCTTTTATTTTGGAGGTCTCTGGTGTTTCAGTAAGTTTTTTGAAAGAACATTTGCATATGTTGATTTATGTATTGGACATGTATTATTACTACGTGTATCAGTAGTGGTACTATGTGCATGAGTAGTGGTGGGTGAGTTGACAACCTCTTCGGTGTTACTGTTTTGAGTGCAAGAGAGCAGAGATTCAAGATTCTTGGTATGGATACAGCTCTCACACACTCTGTACTAGATGAGTTATTAGTAGAGGGTTGTCAGTGTACATGAGGCAGTTGCTACACTGTCTCAGGAGACCCAAGTCAATGAGGCTGGAAGGAAAAGCAAGAGTAGTCCAACTGTCCATAATGCTAGGTTTGAAGAATTGTTATCATAAAGGGGGGTGCTTTCAGAATGGATCTAGGAAGTGCTCTGTAGATGGGTATTTCAGACGGTGTATTTGGCTGGTGATTTAATAGGTCACAGCTCACTAGCAATACTTCTTATACTGGAGATGTACTAAAGATGAGAACTAGACTAATGTAATATAGCTGTATCTAAGGGACAATTTGACAAAATTATCTGTCCGGCTATGGCGCACAATTGAGTGACAGTGTATGGTGCTGGGAAATGCAGAAACAAGCAGAAACCTGCTGAAATGCAAGGCTTAAATACCAGAAGCTAAAAACTTAAAAAAAACTCAAAGGAACCAATAAGGGTGCTTACTCAAAGACCTAGACCAATCACCCTTCACCAGACAGGCTCCAATCAACATACTTCTCTAACAGGGCTGTAGAAGGGCCCTTACAAATCAAAGATGGCTTGGAAATGTGCTCAAAATACAACAGCCACTACAAACAGACCCAGATGCAGCAAACCTGTATCTGGACTATGCTATAGCTACTAGCTGCACCAGTTTAGGTGGGAAACACTACAAATATTTTAAACAGCAGAAATACAGCAGTGAGACACTAAAAAATGCTTTAAACAGCAGCAAATCAGCAAGGAGACACTAAAGAATGTTTTAAACAGCAAACAAATCAGTTATTTAAAACACTGCTTGGTGGAAAAACAGAACAAACAGAACAGATGCTTTGCAAGCAGTGAAAGTAGCAACAATTTGCAAGCAGTAACAATAGCATTAAAAGTTTTGCTACAGTGGAAACACCAACAAAATATGACAACATGAACAGTAAGGCAGACAAATGCAGTACAAACAGTGCAGTTTAATTTACAGTATTAAAATACAGTATTAAATAAGCAGAACACAAAAAAAGTGCAGTAAATACTATGATCAAGCAAAAAAAAAAAAAAACACTGCAAACAGACCCATATGCAGCAAACCTGTATCTGGACTATGCTACAACTACTAGCTACACTAATTTAGACAGGAAACCTAAAATGTCTTTTAAACAGCAGTGGGACACTTAAATGCTTTAAATAGAAAAACAGTAAAGAGTCACTAAAGAATGTTTTAAACAGCAAACACATCCGTTATTTCTAACATTGCTTGATGGGAAAACAGAACAAACAGAATAGATGCTTTGCAAACTGTGAAAAGTAGCAACAATAACATAAACTCTCATTTCTGGGTTAGATTTCCCATTGGTTTTGATGGGAAGCTGTGAAGAAATTGTTTGAATAGTAAAATTATTGTACTAGCTGTGATGATGACAGGTATTGCCAGCTATGCCAGGAGAAGTAAGGCAGTGGATGTGCAACATATGCCAGCATAGCTAGCTGGAGTTTTGTAAAGAATTATATGTCATTTGTATATCAAAGTGATTTGTACAGGTGCTTGTGTTGAAAATCTATTTGTAAAGTTGCTTGTGTTAAAAAATCTACCAACAGTGGATCCTGCTGGACAGAAAAAAGAAATGCACCTGTATGTCAGACTATACTGTAACTGTGAAAATGAATATAATGTAACAGAGGATACTAGAAAAGAAGAGGTAAATCTCAGTCCAGCTAACTTTGATAAATAGTTTGAAATTAAATTACTTGGTATAAGCCATAACAATTTATTTCACTTGTCTCAATGCAGCCAGAGACAAAAAGTCTGTACTAGAAAGCCTTCTATATTGTCCTTGGGGTAAACTGACTGCTACTCTGGAAGGGTAGAAGTTTTAAATTGTTCTATGACTTCCAGAAGCTGCAACACATCTTAGCAAATCTCTATCTGTGTGTATGGTAACACATATTTGTGAGTTTCTAGTTCAATTTCTAGTAAAGGGGAGTAGTGTGGGAACCAGAAGTCAGATCACCAGATGTATGTGATGTCATTCTGTAATCCAGCACAAAAACGATGCTTTAATACTAGATGAGACTGAAGCCTCAGAGCACTCTGTTTTTGAAACCTGACAAAGAAGACCACTCATCTACTTCATCTTGCTTGCTTTTGCAAGTAACCAGAGAATAGTGATTCTTTAGATCAGTCAGGAAAATATGGTGAGATTAGTTAAGTGCTGTTTTTCTGTATCTGTGTAAATCTATTCATCTGTGTTATTTTTAATATTTCCTGTGATTGAAACTCTGGTGTTTATTGTAAATAGATATTTAGTATATTCATGTCCTTTTATTATTTATTATTAAATGTATTTAAACTTCTTATTTGGCTGGCCCTTTAGAGAATATTTTAAACTTTGATAGTACTTGTATTTATTTGGGGACACTGTAGCCACTCCTGAGAGCCTTGCCGCATTGGTCAAACACTACAATTTGTATTAATATTAATTTTACTCAGTATAACTGGGTACCTTAAGAGCCTTAGAGTAGCTGGCTTTTGTGTGTGTGGTGGTAGTAACTACCTTATACTCTGGGCAAAGTTTAACAGAGTGAGTAAATCTGTGCCAGCCTTTTTCAGGTGTCTGTGTGTGTGTGTGTGTGTGTGTGTGTGTGTGTGTGTGTGTGTGTGTGTGTGTGTGTGTGTGTGTGTGCGCACGTGGGTGTGTAAATCAAATCTCAAAGAGTGTGTGTGTAAATCAAATCTCAGAGTGTGTGTGCGCTTGCGCGCGTGTGCTCGCGCGTGTGTGTGAGCATGTGTGTGCGTGCGTGTGTGTGCATGCACGCTCACTCATGCGCATGTATGTGTGTGTGTGTGTGTGTGTGTGTGTGTGTGTGTGTGTGTGTGTGTGTGTGTGTGTGTGTGTGAGGGGGGGGCAGAGACACAAAACACTGGTTTCACAGACAGGGTGTTGGAGGACTTGGTTTGGACACTCGGCTGAGGTCTCATCTCTATAGCTGTGCCAGAGGAGAGTCTTAATGGGGGTCTGGAGAGAGAGAGAGAGAGAGAGGGAAACCCAGACCTTGGACTGAGTGTTTTCCTGTGTGCACTTAAGGAAAATTTGCTTGATGCAGAGAGCAGCACCTGGAAATACTGTGTGCATCTACTTTTGTTACAAGTGAACGTCCCTCACTAGTGTCAGTGGTGAGGATTCAGGCTCCTTGATTACTGTCGCACTAGCCAAATAAATACCTCACAGACATCTTTTATATCACCTTAAACCAAAGAAGGAGGAGAGGCATATAATAGATTTTTTTAATTTAACATTTGTTTACTGGGAAAGTCCAACTGGGACATAGCTCATTTTCAGTGGAGGCCCTGAGAGAAATGCTCTAGATGCATGTTTTTTGGAATGAGGGAGGACAACAGACCACCAAGAGAAAAAACATGTGAATGCAAGGAGGACATGCAGACTCCACACATAGGGCACCTCAGCTGAGAATAGAACCAGAGAACATCTTGCTGTGAGGAGACAATGTTAACTGCTGCACCACTGCACCGCCTATAGTGTTATAGTTATAGATGTTGATCATATTTCTAAAATTTGACAAAAAGTAGGTTGTATCAGGAATAGTATGGCTTATACTGGTAAGAGTGACTGAGGAGTGGAGGGGGCAGATTTCCCAACATAAAATTGTTGGATGGAAATAGGCCAGACATTGCATTGCCTATAAGCTAGTAAAGAGGTTTTAGGAACAGTTTGGAATGATAAACAGCATATATAAATATCAGTATAGAAAAAGTTATGTTATTCATAATATTATATAGGAAACTGAATCAAGTCTTCATGGTGTTTTTTCTGTACATTTAGGCTATTTGAATTGACTAGATTTGATTGATAAAATGTTTCTAAGATGAAAAATATGGTGTATTAAAGCTATTAATAATGCTAAAATGTTAATTGTGATAAGATTCCAATTTATGAGATAACTGCTACAAAATGGAGAGGAACATTTGTACTTTGTTACCATGCAAAAATGTAAACTCCATGCTTTAAAAGAAAACTCTATGACAGAATGTTTTAGTTCTTTCCACTGTGAATGTTTGCTTTATTTGAAATGACTAGATAGCCAATATCTGAGTAGAATTTGCTATACTGAGTGTATTATAGGTAAAGTCTTTTAGTTATATATCTTTATATTGCTGGATGACAAGGAATGAACTTGATGAGGACATTTATGCATACATGGTGGTGATACATACAGTCAAGTCAATCCTGTCATATGAATAAGTACAATGTCATGTCTTAAGACAGATTAATACTGACGATCATATTCGATTTATTGCAGCTGATTTTTGATGCATCTATATTACAAATATTTGTGTGGAACTTATTAACATGATGTTTGTATTCTTATGATCTTTTTGAGTGGATGGCAAATACATGTATGTTTTTTAAAAATGAGATCAGGTTGATTTCTTCCATTTCAAAGGGATCATACTCCTCAACTACATTGGAAAAGCATATGTCATGGTGCTAGAAAGGAGATTGTAGCCAGTAATTGAGACTCTGCTTCAGGAGGATAGAGTGAGTTCTATCCTGGCTAAAGAACAATAGATCAACTTTCTGTCTTTGTATAGATATTGAAGGGGTCACTAAAAGAGTCATAAGAGCATGCACGTTATAATCTGTTGTAGAAAGTTCTGGGTGCTGGCTTCTTGATATTAAGTCAAATACATTCAAGATGGACATAGATCTCTCAAAAGGATATGTTTTGTCTCTCCTTTTTATGAATTTCATGGATATGATATTAAGGTGTTGCAAAGGTCTGGAGAATATCCAGTTTAGGAATGTGAGATGTACATCTTTATTAATTGTAGGTCACATTGTTCATTTAGCTTAAAATGACTGTGCTGTCCAGTGTACACTGGACTGATTCCTTGATGAATATTAAGTAGATGAGATTAAAAAAAATCAAAACTGAATTGCAAAGCACATATGTCCACACCAATAACCATAAGTTTGTGTGCAAAAGAATTCAAAATACAAGGAGTTAGAACACCCAAGTGTTCTGTGGGTTAATTTAATGAACACAGAATACATGTTTAACACCAAATAAAAACATAAACCCCCGGATTTACTATTCCTCCATGCAGGACTAGCTGAGTCCTGCACGGAGGTGGACATTTAGGAGCAGGACGGCAGCGCGCTATGCATAGTAATGAGGCACGCTGCCTGAACTCCTAGGCTTACACGGAATGTGTAAGAGTGCAGGGGGTGTGTCTGAGAGCAGAGCTCTCAGAATATACATGCCCAAGCAATGAAGAATAGCAGAAAGGGGTAGGAAATGAGCGAGACCGCTCATAGGTGACCGCATATCCCCACCAATAATCCCCTTGTGTACAACAGCAACAGTATACATAAATAAAATGAAGAAACCCTTTATTTATTTTTTTTTAAAACTGAGTAAAGCTAACAGTAGGTGCGCAGGTGTGCCCATCACGTAGCTACAGTTAATTCAGCTTAAATGGCTGAAGAGGATAACAAGGAAGATATATGTAAATGAAGCAGCATAGCAATAGTGTAGTGGGCAGAGCATTTGCCTTACGAGCAGGCATTCCCGGTTCGAGTCCCACTGCAGCACATTCCATTTTCCATGGCAAAGCACTTTATGAATAATATTTATGTTGCATAACCCACTAAAATAACATATTTTCATGAACCGGAGTACTGCAGTAAATGCACATGCGAGGTGTCAGTGTCATAATGAATAAGGCTCTAGTAAGCAGGTTTAAGCACAAATAAGCAGTAGTAAGCATATTTAAGCACTAGTAAGTGAGTTTGACCCTGTTTGCGTGGCGGTAAGCAATGCCTACACTGGTTAAGCAATTCAAAAGCTAACTCTCTGTAAGCAGATGAAACCGCAGGTTAGCAGTGCTTACCATCGCACAAACCCGCTTACAACTGCTCAAAAGTGCCTTAATCACTCTGTATCCAATGGCCCTTGTTCTGCCTACCAACAAAATAAACAACCATTGTGGCAGGCTCTAGTAAGCAGCAAACCCAGGATCCTATACACCATAGTCACAGTAGCTAACCACCAAGCCATCACAGAAGTACAGAAGAATGAGGTATCAGCAAAAAAGTCCTCACCATAGCAAAAACAAACTGAACCTGTGAAAGGAATCAGTATACAGTCATATGTTCCATAACCCACTAGATAACATAAATATGTGAACTGGAGTACAGCAGTAAGCCCTGAAGTGAGGTGTAATTGTAATAGAGTGTTGAAGTCCCTAATAAAACACAAGGACCCCATAGAGTGTATGTACACATTAATCGTGGATACCAGGCAGATATATAAGATGCAATGAATAAGAAATCAATGCCAAAAAGTAAATATAATGCAAAGTCTAATGTAAGCAACTCTAAGCATTGTATAGACCAGCTTAGGAGGTGTAAGCAATGTGTAGACCGGCTAACTCATTGTGCCCAGTGGTATACCCCTTTAAACAATGCCAACCATAGGTAATCAGGTTTGCCCATAGCTTAGCCTTTTCAAAAATAGCAATCACGGAAAAGTGCAGGAAATCAGCCCTACATAAACCTAAGAGGCGGGAATACATCTCATAACTGATTGTAGCTTCCCCTTGCATGCACTATGGCAGTAAGGGGAGAAGATGTGCACTTTCGGGCGCAGCGCTGGTGCATCCAGGAGTCCAAAGTCATGGCAGGACTAGTTAAAGACCATGATCAAAGACTGCTGCAGGGCCAGTACCAGAGCTCTCAGTATAAGGTGGAGGCCTCAGACCATTTCGCCTGTGACCTCACCAGTGCCACTGGCATACCCCGAACTGGTGAGCAGGTCAGGCACCACTATGCCAATGGTGTAAGGGGGACCTCTTGGAGGAGTGGCTCCAAGAGGCTAGACCAGCAGGGGATGTACCAGTCGTGTATCACCCCAGTATGTGTGTAATAATTGCCAGCTCAGGTATATCATGGATAGGTATGGCTAAATATTCCTCATGTCCCCCACAGATGCAATGGAGCAGGCCACAAACCAGGAGGCCCACATCAGTCACCTGGCCAGGTGTTAATGCAAGGCAGGTCAGTAATACTCATGCATTTACTGTCACAGGAAATAAAAGTAAAAGTAGTAGTAAAGTCATTGCCTGTATAAGACCAGTATTGTTCAAGGCAAGTACTGCATACACTAGAGAATATGGCAGGAAGAGTCTGATATTGTTTGTATATCAATAAAAGTGTAAGAGCCTGCCAAAACAGGTCTAACTGCTGGACTGCATGTGTATATTCTGGTATCATATGGTAATGTAGATTTGCAATCATGTAATAGTACTGTTGTATTAAGCACTGTTACCCACCCCGTGCACCATAAATTGAATGTGTAGGAATGCCTGTATATGACAGGTGTAATCCCCAGAGGCCATTTAGTACAACTGAGAGACACATAGACAGTAAATAGGGAAAATGCAGACAACAAAAAACAAATAGTACATGAAACTGGCTGTGAACTGTTGTTGTTTTAGCACACACAGCCACTGTTCAAATCCTGCCAGTGATAGTAGTCTGCATACACAATCATTCCCCACAACTGCACAGATATGTCCAGAATGTGTATTAAAGTGGCCGATATCTGTTGCCTATCAACCTGTCCCCCAGGGAAATCAGTGGGATGATCCCAGATGTATAGGCAGTAAACAGAAAATACAACTTATTGACACACATCTATGAGAACAAAGCTGACACACTAGCAACTCCCCAATACCTGATGTGACTAAGAAGCAATGTATGTCCCATTTACACCCCAACTTGT
>NC_056741.1:728820509-728910509 GCF_019279795.1 Protopterus annectens | reverse complement strand
CTTTCTTGCTTAAAGAATGTGAAAAAAAAAACAGGTGACAGCTATTACAGTAAAGTTGTATACAAAATGAACCGAGAAACATCCTCTTCATAACAATGTTGTTTTTCCATTTTTTCAATCATTAGATGTGTGATGCACTTTTCACCTACTTGTTTTCTTTTAAAAGTGTACAGTAGAATGTAGTAACAAAGAAAAGCAAAACATTAACTTCAAATACTGGAATGTTCTGGTTGAATGAACATTGTAACAAACTACACTTCATGAGGCAGCATTCTGTGTTATTGTGCTTTTACCATTTACAGACTAATATATTCTGAAGTGTAACAGGCTGATTGGTTTGTCATTTTTTAACATAACCACCATCTACCAGATATTATATATTTTTAATTTATTTCTTAATGTATGTAGATTATTTGTATTAGTCAGATATTGGGTTAAAATCCACTGTTTGACTGCACCATTAACATTTCAGAGTCACACTATCATGTTAATTTAAAAAAAAAACTCAAAAAAAGTGTTACTTCCTGGCTATAAAACACCAAAATGGCAAAACTGCAAACAGCATCATTTATTTATTTATTTATTTTATTTTATTTATTTATTGCATTTGTTTACCGGGAAAGTCCACTGGGCTTAAAACAGCCCGTTTTCAATGAAGGCCTGGGAAGAAAAGCTCCAACAAGAACATAGATACAGAAAAAATTAAATATTAATCGATAGAGAAGTAGAAACGGTGTTACACGTAGTGATTACAGTAATATATACAGAATATATACATAAAAGCAGGAATTTAGTTGGTTTGATTACAGTAATACATATAGAATATATATATATATATATATATATATATATATATATATATATATATATATATACATACACATAAAAGCAAAGCAGGAATTTAGTTGGTTATCAGATTAATTCAATCAGAGAGGTATAAACAGAGATACATTAATCAGTATTATTGCACCAGTATTAACAAGTGATGAAAAAATTATAATTATGGAGAAAATATCATCAGTCAGCAGTAGCAAAAAACATAGGAGTTTAGTTATCATATAACCAAATGTCAAATCAGGACACTCACTGAAACACAAATCTGAACATTAGTGCACAGAAAAAATACATAATGTTCAGAATGAAGTCAAGTCACCCAGGCAAAATATGTAAAATATTATGTTTTACATCTGAAGCAAGCATGCCCTGTACTGCCCATGTGGAGAAGCTGCACCCCAAACTCTTATTAATGAGTATATTCAATTCTGATGTCAACACATTTCAGAGAAATATATAACTCTTCTAGATGTGGCAGTTCCAATGCCAATGAAATGTAATCATAATTATTATCGTTGTCCCCGTTTTTCCCATTTTCTATATGGGGTTAGGGTGTCACGTCAACTGTTACCACTTCCTCAATTCAGTGTTACTCTCCTAACTTCAATCATTCCTGACTGTCATAGGATATCTCGGACATAATGCATCTATCTCTTTGCTGGATGTCCTTGTTTCCTGTTTGTATCTTCTTGTCTTCCCCAAATCTTCTTCATCAAATCATCTTTTGCTTTTGCATATGTGCTCAAGCCACCATGATGTGTTCCTCGTTGAACTTCTCTGCAACAGAAGCTATTTGGGCCTCTGCTCTGATGTGCTCATTTCTTCATCTAGCCTACAGTGTGCATTCTACTACTTGTTTCAGACACTTTATCTTCATCACCACTAGCGTCCTTATCTTCTTTCCCTGTTTAAGTATTTAGTTTTAGAGCATAATCACTGCATCAGCTTTTTGGCTGAGTATTTAAGCCTTTTCCCTATTTTACTGGAAAGGCAGCACCATGCAAATGTCATAAAGTTTGACACCCACTAAAGTATCACCCTGTTCTGTACCTTCTTCCTCAGACTGGTTTTCCTTCCATATCTCCAGAAAGATAATTTGACATTAAAAAGACAGCAGCACCAAATATTCCTTGCTTGATTGCAGCTTCAGTGAGTCTTAAGATTTTCTCCTCATGACTCCAAGTTGTGCCGTTTAGCAGTAACTTCACTTTCTGCACCAAATCTGTACTCTTTGTCAGTGATAATGGGGAACACTGGATACCACCAGTGTTTTTTGTGTAGCTGTTAGAAAATTATGGGAGTAGCACGTCAGCTGCAGCATTCTGTCAGTCTTTCTCCTTTGGCAGTGTAGGATACTGTTTTTGCAGTTCTTTCTTACTACTGAATGCTTGCAAGTTGAAAGAACTGCCATCCTGTTTAGTCTGTTTCTGAAGGAGCGTAACTGTCTGAGACAGAGAAAGGTTAGCAATAATGAAACTAGGTGGACACTTGTCAAGAAGATGCATACAATTTAAACAAGTGCTTTCCACAGTATGTCAATTAGTAAACCCAAAGTTAAAAAGGATTACAGTTAATAAGGCCAGGTATTATAGTTTCATACTTCTTGTTGTTGGGAAAATGTGTGTTGCTGCAAAACCTGTTGTTTGATTAACTTTTTTTGAGTGAATTAGAGCAATATTTTAAAAATTGTCCCTAATTTTGGGCCTTAGTTCCCCCATTATTTTAGGCTTTGTCCAGAATTCTTGAGTAAAGAAATGAGAGGTATTGAATGGAGCTTCATTCTGGTTCATGAAGAAAATAAGCTGCCCATGGGGAGGCATTGTTGGGAAATTCCTTACCAAAGAGTGCTCAGTCAGGAGATGTCACATAATGACATTCATTGAGTATTCTAGACCAGCACTTATGCAAGGTTCAATGTTATCCTTTATTGCCCTCTTTGTCTATGTAGACTGTACTCACACGTGTCTGCATGTGTGCATATGTATATATGTGTGGGGGGGGGGGGTAGGCATGTATGTGTATGTGTATATGTGAGTGGGATAGGAGAGAACAGAGGTATGCTCATAGAAATAGATGAAGTCCTTGGCAGTAAAAATGTAAGCTAGAAAATCTGTATATGAGAAGGCTGCATGGTTGGATTCTTTAATAAAGCCTTTTGACACTAGTTATATTCAGCACTGCGCAATGCAACTGTGCATTGTCTTTCTGCCTATATCTATTCTTTTGGATTATAACTTAATAGTACCTCCATTGCGTGCATGAATTTCTGATATTCATCCAATGAAGATAAATATTTTTGTAGTACAAGCTACTTCTGCCTAGAAAGACTTTGCCTGTATCAGGAAGTACTGCAGTAGTGGCAGTCAGAGGTAGGAAAGTAGGGATTATCCTACAACTGCTGAAGCATGCTAACAGCAGGAATGGTGCACAAATGAAAGAATATGATCATGCCTAAGGATGAGTATGAGGATTTACAGATAGTCCCTTTGGCACTATTTACAAGCTGCATAGTCAGTTATTGGCCATCATTCCCCTTCCTATGCCAGCATTACCGAGGGCAATATTTTGTTTGCATTGCATTGTGTGGGAGGGTCAAGAGGGTTAGGGATTGCCATTGCTTTCATCATTCATAGGACAACTTGCCAGAGAGTGACTGCATGCTTTATAATATCAGTTAAACCCAGTGGCCTCTTAGTCCAAAAACTGAGCACACACAATGCTTATGTTGCAAGCATACTGCAGCTGCAAGTGCACAGAAATGTGTTCTAATTCAAAGTATTCCTCTTCTTACTATTGTTTAACCTTAATGTAGAATTTCTTTGAAGGCGTAAAGATCACACATTAAGGATATGTCTAAATGAATCAGGTGTATGTGCAGTCCATTATAGTTCTACAAAATAATTACACCTGCTTCCATGTAGATGCAGGCAAACACATTTAAGTTAAATCCTGCATACATGCATTCCATTTCTTATATGAAGACTGTAATTGCCAACATTGCACGAAAAGTATCTGCATTGTTTCTCTGCTATTTTGCTGTAGTAAGTGTATATTCTACTGTGTTTTATCATTTTAGTGCCTGGAAAAAGAAATGTACTATATATTTTGCCTCACAGAGATTGCTTAAATGTAGCAATATGTTTAGCTCTCCAGTGTCCAATAAGGAGGTCAGTTTACTACATTACATATCTGTGCTACTGGCACTCTGGCACACATCTGAGAAAATTGATAATTGAAGTTGGTTGCGGCAATGTGATGATTCAGTACATAATGTCATAAACTTTTATAAGTAATGGATTTGTTAGGGGGCAGGATTATTATATTGAAAACACTAGTTAAAGTGTATGACCCACCAGAATTCATACATGTGTGACTCATGTCTTACTATCAAAAGTTGGAAACCTACTTTATTGTCATTCATATAGCCGAGGGTATAGGTGCAAAAGTTTAAAATTTCACCTCTGAAAAGGTTGAGAAGTAGCTTGCATTCATGTTTCTGAGCATCAATGTTTACAATTGGATTGGAAATTGCACTACAGTGCAGATCAGAAAATTTTCCCTTTTCCTCACTGTAGTGCGATCTCGGAGTTGGACTATATAATTAGCAGGGGGTGTGGGTGGGCACAGCCCCCCTCAAACCATTTGAAAGAAATCACCGGACATCAAGGTAATTTGGGTAATATCGATAATGCTGAATTCAAATTATCAACATTACCATTTTAATTTGTTTAAATGAATGATGTTTACAATTCCAACCTTTTTTTTGAGTAATTCATTATTTGAACAACTGTGTTTCAGAATTCTGATAGTAAACAGTGACTCACCATAAACAGGGTCTCATACCATATCCTTGAAAACTACAGGTCCCCCTCCATGTCCCAAGAAACCCACAATACCTATATCAATGTACTAGAGTCCCTCACCATTCAACCTAGTAAGATATTCATGGTGGATCTCAACTTCCCCTCTATAGTTTGAGAGTTCTACACCACTTCTAATGCACAGGCCCAGCAATTCGTAAACTTTGTTAATATTAACATCCTGGAACAGTTGGTTCATTCTCTACCAGGGGTACAAACATCCTTGACCTTGTACTCAAAAACATGGGGGAGTGATTTTCCTCATTCAAGTGTAATCAGTTTGTCAGATCTGACCATAAGGCAGTATTCTCTGAAATAAAAATTAAGTCCAGGGACTCAGCAAAACCAAAAACCTTTAGGAACTATTCCAAGGTTAACCTCTCCCTACTAAGTCATACATTGGCCTCATTCCAAGCACCCCAAACCCAATAAATACCATAGCATGCATTGAGCTATTTACAAAATCCTTGCACAGCCATACTGGTAGCTGTATACAGCAAGATGTGCCCTCTTGTATTAAGAATAAGTCAAACTCAAAAGACAAGCCACTCTGGTGGAAGTGGAATCACAATGTCAATCAGTTATACAACAAAAGGAAAAAAATGTTGGCCAAACATAGGGGGAACAAAGCCCTACATACCAAAAGCCTCATGACCAATTTAAGCAGGCAGCTAAGTGGATTAATTAATACTTCAAAGGATAATACTGCATACTACAACCCCACTAACCATTACTAGGGAATAGGTCATCAATGCACTTTCCAAGGCTAAAAACACTACATCGATAGGCCCAGATAACATCTTTGGATGCTTAATAAATAACATGAAACATGACCTTTGTGGTCCACTTGAATCACTTTTCAACTAGAGCCTACAGTCAGGTTTTTTTTGCTCAAGGAATGGAAAATGGCTATAGTCACTGGATAGCCACCTGGCTCACTGATAGGACTCAGGAGGTCAAAATGGGTGAGGTCACCTCCACAAAGAGGCCAGTCATTAGTGGAGTCCCCCAGGGTTCAGTATTGGCCCCACTCCTTTTTGGTATTTACTTCTCTGCCATGGAAGCAAATGCTGAAGATTTATGGCTGACCAAGTTTGCAGATGATTGCAAGCTGGGGGTTATCATCAACTCTCCTGTAGACACTAGCATTCTTCAAGAAGTCCCTTCTCTGACTAGCAAATGGCTCCAAAGCCATGATTTTAAACCTTGTGATAAGAAATGCATAATTATACCTTTTAGGAAGTCAACCATTCTGGCTAACTGTCATGTTAATAATATGGCCCTAAGAGTCAACCCAGTGGTCAGGGATCTGGGTATGCACATGGACAGTAGCCTTACCTTCGACCACCACGTGACCACAGTGTGAGGAAATCCTTTTATGTTGTGCAACTTATAAGTAAAGGTACGGCTTCTTGGTTCAAAGAGGTCATTATCCCACTGCACTCTGCCCTTAGACCAATCATAGAGTACAATGCTCTTTTTGGTATGTACCTGACCAAGCATATGCAGCAACTACTAAGACCTCAGAGGCGCTTTACAAAAAGAATATAAGATGTAACAAACCTACCTCATGTAGAGTGCCTCCCTTTCACTCTACTCAGTCTCCTACAGATTGCTGAGGGGTGATGCATGCCTGGCTTACAAGGCATCTGCAAACCTCACACTTATGAATCTCCTGCTTATTCTTAACTCAAACAGTACCATAAATACAAGGTCTAGGGACCTGAATTTTGTCTGCGATTTAAACAGAACATGTTGGTAAGTCAGATATGTGTCCCAGAGACTGCCCATCCTATGGAACAAGCTTCCTATCCATCTTAAGCTGAGTTGTCTATTACCATATTTAAGCACAACCTAGACCAGTGGATGGGGAATAGGAAATTTACACCAGGCCTGGCAACCATGTTTCTTATGGAAAGAGGTAGCTTATAAATGCCTGGCCATCAAATTCCTATTTGGATACAGGACTTTATTATTCTTTCAGGAAAACTTGGCTAGGCTTAGAAAGTCCACCCCAGGTTGTAAGCCTAGTAACAATCTATGAATTTATAGCATATATAGTGCAAAGCCTTTCTAAAAGTGACTTTGTAAAACCTTCTAGGAGGGCATATTTCCTTTCTATATATACATCTGAGGTTCTGCATCCTAGATGAAAATATTTTATTTGTAGAAGTTGAGCTTTCTTATTATAAAGTCTTTCAGCTTTTCCTATTTAGGGGTCGCCACAGCAGATCTCTGGTCCGCTTATGACTGGCAGTGGATTTTTATGGTGTCAAGTTGCCAGCCCGGCACCCAACCTTCAGACAAGGCACACACACATTCACGCACCTACCTGCATGTCTTTTATGGTATGTATATTTAGTACTGGTCTCACCCACATTAGATATAGTGCTTTTCACTTTCTGTTATATATGCTTCTAATCATGTTGGCTAATACTGACACCAATTAATTGACATCCCTTACTATCCTGGGTCAGTAACTAAGCTTCAATCCTCACTACTGACTCCAATACGAGACTGTCACATAAACAGAAGTAATATTTCACAATTTTCCCCCAAGAGCACAACAGGAACATGCTCTATTTTTCTGGGACTGGACTATATAGGTTCATAGGCTCACAGATGTTTACTACGCTAATGACCACAAGGGCCTTTTTTAAGCCTAGCCATGCATCCCAAATCTCTGACAAGTTCTGATACCCTTGATAAGTATACTGCCCACCCTAAATGTATTTTCTTATTATACACTTCAGAGCAATGTTTCCCAGTTTAAGATCTCTGAAACGCTCACACTCAAAGTAAATTTAAATCTCACACATCCAAACACTTCTGGGAAAGCCTGACACAGATTTTCAGGTGTGTCCCTTCCTCAAAATAATATGTTAATGCTACCACCAACCAGAGTGCCTTCATGCCCTTCTAAAGGGGTGTACAATTATGAAAATTAAATATCAAAATAAATTATAGCTATGACCATAAGCAGCCAGGCCTTCGAGGTGACCTGGGGGCTATCAAACAGGTTTAAGCACTCTCTAATCTTCAGAACACTGAAAACCTGGAACAAACACTCTGCTGGTTGTCCACCAATTACCCCCAAGAAACCATAGTACTTGGGGATGTCAATATAGACTGGTCTCACTGTTCAGCCCACATAACCCTTTCTCCCAAAACATTCTATCCCCAACTAGAATTGGAAATACCCAGTACCATTGACTGGATACTCACCAACAAGGGTTCACAGAATTATACCTCTGGGACCCTCCCAAATGACCTCAGTGACCACCTCATAACTTATATCATTAAACATAAATGTCCAACTACTAGCCCCCATATACAGACTAGTCAGAAACAAAAGAAATTTGACCCACAACTATTCGCAGAACTAAAGTCCTGTAACTGGTCTATCCTAAAAACCTACCCCTCCAGGAGACTTTAATGACATGTTCGTTAACATAGTTGGCTCGCATCCCGGCAGTCGTCTGATTAGATCCAAGGAACGGATAGCCCCCTGGCTAACTAGTCATACTAAAACCAAAATTAAACTCAGAGACCAGGCCTGGGATAAATGGAGAGCTACTAAAACTCCCCAAGATCGCATCAAATTTCAACAGCTCAGGAACACCACTAAATCAGCCATTACCCAGGATAAAAAACAGTACTTCTGCCACCTTCAGAATAAGCACCAACAGAATCCAAAGAAGTTCTGGGCAGGATTTAACAATCTTCTCCATCCAGGTAAATCCACCACCCCTACCCTGAGAAACTAATCGGGAAAGACCCAGTAGATATAGCCAACACCTTTAACTCTTTTTACTGAGACCATCCAGTCTCTAGCTAATCAGTTAACTACCTCCTCAACTCCCTCCTCCCATAAGAATAACCCTGCTCCTCCCTCCTTGCACCCTCTTAAAACTGAAACCAACTACCCTAGCAGCAGATCACCTATCCCATATCTATCCTAATAAACAGGACTATAACTGAAGCCACCATCCCCTCTATTTGGAAAGTTTCTTACATTATCCCACTTCATAAAGGAGGTAACTCCACGGAAACTTCCAACTACAGACCAATAGCTATACTGTCTCCTCTAGCTAAAATTATGGAAAGATGTGTTCACAAACAACTATTACACTACCTAACCCTTCACAATCTTCTGTCTAAATGCCTCATCACAGTACAACCACTGCTCTACTCTCCTTCATTGACTCCATCAATAACAACCGCAATAACAAACTAATATCCTTTCTGGATCTATCAAAAGCCTTCGACATGGTGAATCACCAGCTCCTCCTCTCCACCCTAGAAAGCCTACATCTTGACAACCTAGCCCTAAGCTGGTTTAAGGCTTATCTCTCTGGTAGGTTACAAGCTGTCCAGTGGCAAAACGGACTATCTGACCTGCTCCCAAACACCATTGGTGTTCCTCAGGGCTCGATACTTGGTCCCCTTCTTTTTTCCATATTCATTAACGATCTCCACTTTGTCATCCCTAAAGCCACCTGCATTCAAAATGCGGATGACTCAACCCTGATCTGCTCTGACGCCTCTCTTCCAAAACTACAAACAGCTACTCAACACTGTTTTACTATAGTGGAAAAATGGTTCTCCGATCTGAAACTCATACTCAATCCATCAAAAACCAAACTACTTCTATTCTTCCCCACCATACCCACACCACTAGATAAAGAACTTCCTATCCCAAATAATATCTCCTTTCATGTTGAATCCATCAATGGTACTGTCATTGAACCTGTCTCTAGCACCAAACTATTAGGTGTCACCATCAAACTAAAAATTGACTTTCTCATCTGGCATACCATTAAAACTGTTAACAAGAAACTAGGGTCCCTGTATAGAATAAAAACTACCTTACCCGAACACCAAACTCACTATACACATCTCCTCTCCACCCTCTTGCCCTGTACTCTCCTTTCTTAAAAGCGTGAACTCAATATGCTTACTGTTGCCTATAACCACATTGCCAGATTTATTACAGGAACTCCATATCGAACTCACCACTGCCTTAACCTTAAGAAAATTGGCTGGTTAGAATTGCCCAACCTTCTCAAACTAAACCAACTCACTGAAGCTTTTAAAATAATAAACTACCCAGATAGAACTCCATCACTGAGTAGTATACTGATACCCTATACCAACCTTAACTGCCTTCGATCGTCAAACAGTGTTCAAATACTCACCATTAAAGCAAAGAATATGGGTGGTGATGCTCTCTATGCTAATTCCATTGGAAAGCCTTGGAATTCACTTCCAAACCATATAAGAAATATGACTTCACTTAACCAATTTAAAAATAATCTCAAAGAATATCTTAACTCACACTGGCTGTGTCCCTGTACTGAACCAGACTAACCTAGGACTCGCTCCTCTCAATCCTTCTCTGACTTCAATTCCTTTAATACTGGTCCCCCTAAGTTATCACCTCAACCTTATAATTGAATATTTAATGTTTTTATGTATAGCCTGCTGCAATTGTTTTTTTTTTTTCTCATCCTACGTTAATCCTTCCTCATTGCGTGTTATTTGTATAGATGTCATGTCATTATGTTGGAGCTTTTCTCCCCGGGCCTCTACTGAAAAAGGACATGTATCCAGCTAGACTAGCCCGGTCAACAAATGTAAAATAAAATAAAATAAAATAAAATAATAAAATAAAGAAAGAAACACTGATTTCCAGTCACAATGCATAGTAATGAAAAAACATTTAATAATAAGCAAAATGATTACAAGAATGTAAATCAACAGCTTGCAATAAACATCAGAACTCTATCACCGGGAATGTAAAATTAAATTGCAGGATAGAATTCCATTAGTCTAGAAAAACTTTATCTTAATAACTAAGCTTTCCTAATCTAACTAAAGAATACTGTCCCTGATCTAATCTAACACAAAACAGCAAGGCAAAAGGTAGGCTTACAGTTTTTGGTGAGTTCTCTTTTATGGGTATCCACTGACTCCATAGCACTGTAACTGACTGTACTTCACAAAACTGCTCAGCACTTGGCAAACTGCAGTCTTAACTGTCTTCAGCAGTCTTGACCATCTTATTTTAAAACAGAAAAAGTTATTTTTCTGTCACTCAGCTATTTAAATAATCACTTAGCAACCAGGAACATTCTAATGACATCAGCAACTGTTCAGCTGATTCTCCATAGTTTGTACTTTAAAATGTCCCTCACAAAGGTGTGAAATTAGAAATTTATACAAATACTGTAAGATTCTTTAAACCTTATGTTTAAACAGGCAAATACTCAACATTTAAAAAAAAACTATTTACATTTCACAATTCGACATGCTGTCATACAATGCAAGTTAATCTGAAAATATACACAAATCTCCTGCCAGACATGCTAACACAGATGACAGAGCTTTCATTTTTTTCACATTTCTCCCCCCTTACGACTCAAGTATGATTTTCAAGTGACCCTTGAAAACCGATGCTTGAGCAAAACGGGTCTGCTTGGGAATATCAATCCACTCCTCTCCTGGACAATCCATTTGCATAAGCATTATTAACCCAACTGCAGCATTTTTATCCTTCTGAAGAAACTTGGCTAAAGCATCTGCCTGTACAATAAATTCTTTATTGAAATTTGGGCCTGCTAACACAGGGGGTCCTCCCAAAACCTCAAGTTTTTGGAATACCTGTTCACAGTCTGTGGTCCACACTACATTGTCTGGTTTATTCTTCCTAGTTAGGTCTGTAAGGGGTGCAGCTATAGTACTGTAATTGGGCACAAATTTCCTATAGTACCCCGCTGTCCCTAGAAATGCCCTCACTTGTTTCTTAGTAACAGGAACTGGCCACACTCGGATAGCTTCCACCTTGACAGGTTCTGGCCTAATTTTACCACTTTCCACTCTGTGTCCTAAGTAAGTAACCTCTGCCACACCCACTTGACACTTACTGGGTTTAATGGTTAATCCTGCTTTACTTAATCTATCCAAGACCTCCTCACATGTTGGTCTGAAAATGCCCATAGCATAGACTTCAATGCAGAGTTTACCCTCTCCACAAGACCATTAGTCTGGGGATGGTAGGAGATGTTCTTTAAATGTTTCTCCCCACAACACGTCCATAGAAAAGTCAGTAGGTCTAACATGAAGCTGGCACCTTGGTCAATTAGTATTTCCCATGGAAAACCTACTCCGCTGAATATTTGTAGCAAAGCACTTGCCACCTTTTCTACATCAGTATCTCCTGCAAAAGGAATATTAGGAACTTTAGTTAAAAGTGGCAGACAGTAGGCGCTAGGCTCTACCAACTCTTGCATTACCTCAGCTTCCATCCATCCCTCAAGGGTCCACTTTCTATGCAACAAGACTTCCATCTCTGCCTTAATAACCCCTTCCCATGGAATTTTAGGGACTATCACTAAAAGTGGCAGACAGTAGGCTGTAGGCTTTACCAACTGTGGCATTACCTCACCTACCAGCCCTCCCTTATGAGTCTAATTTCTATACAAAAAGACTTCCTTCTCTGCCTTAATATCCCCTTCCCAAGAAATATTAGGGACTATCACTAGAGGTGGCAGACAGTAGGCTCTAGGCTCTACCAACTGCCGTACTACCTCATCTTCCAGCCCTCCTGTAGGCTCTACCAACTCTCGCATTACCTCAGCTTCCATCCATCCCTCAAGGGTCCACTTTCTATGCAACAAGACTTCCATCTCTGCCTTAATAACCCCTTCCCATGGAATTTTAGGGACTATCACTAAAAGTGGCAGACAGTAGGCTGTAGGCTTTACCAACTGTGGCATTACCTCACCTTCCAGCCCTCCCTTATGAGTCTAATTTCTATACAAAAAGACTTCCTTCTCTGCCTTAATATCCCCTTCCCAAGAAATATTAGGGACTATCACTAGAAGTGGCAGACGGTAGGCTCTAGGCTCTACCAACTGCCGTACTACCTCATCTTCCAGCCCTCCTGTAGGAGTCCTCTCTCTATACAACAAACCTTCCTTCTCTGCCTCAATATCCCTTGCACAAGAAATATTAAGGACTATAGCTAGAAGTGGCAGATGGTAGGTGCTAGGCTCTACCAACTGCCATACTACCTCACCTTCCAGCCCTCTCTTAGGAGTCCACTCTTTATACAGCAAACCTTTGTTCCTGTATACAGACTCCCCTCTTCCTTGAACCTCAGGTGCTTCCTTAGCCATCTCCCTCAAGCTTTTTAATGTAGGGCCCGTAAGTTGAGCCTGTCTCAACTGTATATCTGTGAACCTCCCAAGCTCCCCTTCCACGGGAAGCCTAGTATCTTCTGATAGCTGTACCTTGCTGTCCATCTGGGTATCATCACTCCTCTCTGTCCTTGCAGTTACTGTGTCCAAGGGAACATTAGCACCCACAAGCAGCTGTGGCTCATATTCAGACTTACTGCTACCAGAAAGCACCTTTTCTGAATCAGCCACCACACCAGTCCCAGCTGCAGGTATGAGATCTTTCTGGGTCTCTCCCAGACTACTGGACCTACATGCCCTTCTCCAAGCCTGACTGCACATCACTGCATGTACACAAGGTACTTCATCATCAAAGTCATTCCCTATCAGGACATCTCAGGAATATCCCCAAACACACCTACTTCCTTGATTCCTTTTGCCACCCTCCCAGTCAAGATGAAACCTAGCCAAAGGTATTTGGAATGGGGTCCTTCTCAATGCTCTGACTAGAGTGGTCTGCCCAAGCAAGTACTGCTCTTCACTAACCACTGCCGGCCTCACAATGGTTATATCAGAAGCTGTGTCCTTCTTAGCATCTACCTATTTACCATCTACTAAAATTGGATATAAATTTTGATGATAATTTGGCACCCCAGTTGTTTCTAAACAACTTACCACTGGCAGTTTGTCATCACCACTAGCTGGCTCCCTCACCTTCTGTTTTTTAACTTGCCTTGATGGACATTTGACTCCTATGTGTCCCCTCTGGTTACACTTGAAACATCTAATCCCTAACCATGTACTTGGACTAGTAGTTTCCCCTGTTACTGGTGTACTCTGTTGTAGTGGCTTAGACTGCCCCCCCCCCAATGGGTTCTCTAATGTCCTTGTACAGCACTGGCTATCCCTTTCCTATGCAGTGGTGTTCTGCTTGCCAAGTAGAGATCCCCTTTTCTTCCCATCTCCTCTGCAGAAGTGCACTCACGGTCTCGCATGTCATCAGGTAAAGTACTGAGGACTTATTCCCTCACCAAAAAGTCCGCCAGTCCCTCAAAAGTGGTGACCTGACACCCACTTACCAATCTGTGAAAGTAAGTACTTAAGTCAGCTATATAATCACATACACTTTCATCTGCCTTGCGTCTGCTTTCACAAAACTTTTTTCTATAAGCTTCAGGTGTTAGTTTAAAACAGTCAGGCAAGCAGCATTTAATTTTATCATAATTCAAACAATCTACATCACTTAACATTGCTACAGCCTGAACAGCTTTACCATGGATTAAGGAAGTCAGGAGTGAAACCCAGAGCTCACGGTCAACATCATATTGTCTACATACCCTCTCAAAGATATGAATAAAACTAGTCATCCCCATCCCTGTACTGAGGAAAATGTTTACTGACCTATATGGCTTCTGGGGTTTGGTTATTCCCTTCCCCATTACCTCCATGACCCTTTCAAAGGGTTTGAAGCTCCATTTCATGCCGGTACTGTCTCATTTTTCTCAGCTTTGAAACATCTCAGTCTCTCAGCAGATTCCGGTTCAAGACATCATATTCTCTCCTAAAACTCCCGTTCTTTGGCTTCCCATTCACATTAGCGCTGTTTCTGCCTAGCCTCCAGTTCCAGTCTCCTTAACTCTAGATGGATTTTCAGGTCCTCCAAAGAAAAGGTGGACTGTCTGGCCCCAGCAGGCTGCACATCACCAACACCAAACTGGATATCCTCCAAATTGCTGGTCTGAGCTGTGGCAGCAACCAAGGCTGAAATCATTGCTTCCTTGGTTAGATTGGAATGCACCAATCCTCTGGTTCACAATCCTTAGCCAACTGCATCTTTGTCAACTTGCTAAAACCGATTTACTATCAAAATAAAGAATGAAGCTTTGGCAAACATGGGATATCGAATTGCAGTTGGCTGAATCTCATATTGCCGACCTTCATGTTTGCAAGTATCCGGTGCAGGGAATGCGACTTTACATTTGCTGATATGTGGTTGATGTTACGAATAGAGATCGCGGTGCAGTGTGGATTGGGAAATTTATCCTTTTCCTCACTGTTGTGTGATCTTGGAGTTGGAATATATAATTTGCAGGGGGTGTGGAAGGCACACTGCTAAAAAAACAGAACTTAACTTACTGTTGTAAAAGGTGCAAGGGAAACAGTATGTCAAATAATGCTAAATTTGAATACTCGGCATGACATTCGACATACTGACCTACTTACTCTGCTGTCGGTGTTTTAGCGTGTGCCCATAGCTACACCAACACTGTGATGGCTATGTAGGAAATGGAGCATATATTTGAGGGACCCTACTCCAGATTTATACCTTTTTACAGAAGGTTTGTTGAAGATTTGTTTTTTCTGTGGGTAGGTACTAAACAGCAGTTAAGAGAGTTTAAGGTGTATGTAAATAATACAACTAATTATTTACGTTTCTCTATGAATGCATCATTACACAGTATGGATTTTCTTGATGTTACTGTTGAAGTGGATGAAAATGGCTCCATTTTTACCAAACTGTATAAGAAACCATGCCATGTTAACCATCTTTTGTATCGGCATAGTATGCACCCCACCCACATTTTTAGTAGCGTGGTTAAGAATCAAGTCTTTAGAGCCTCCAGGTTAAATGTACATGAAAAGGAGTTTCAAGAACAGGTGGAAACTACACAGCATTGTTTAAGGATGAGAGGTTATAGTGACCGAGAAATAGTTGAAAATGTAGAGAGGGTTAAAAGCTTGGGGACAACAGCTAAACCTTATTTTTCAAAACCTGTATCAGACAGAGCAATGTATAATAGGAACAATCAGTGTAAACTGAGGGTACCATTACATTATTCTAGTAATGTTTCCATGTACATTAATGTTATTAGAAAACATTGGAAAGTCCTTATGACAGACAAGGATATTTCCAGAGTGATAGAGCCCACCCCCAGGTTTGTGTTTAGGAACATGAAATCCCTAAAAAGGACCTTATGTTACTCAAAGAATAAACATGAATATAGCAGTAATGCCACTTTAGCATGTGGCACTTGTACTGCATGCACTTATATTGACAGCAGTTCTACTTTCACACACCCTGACCAGGACAGAATATATAGGTTCAAACATTTTGCCACTTGTAGCAGCTCCCACTTTGTTTACTTGACCCACTGTTTATTGTGTTCAAAATTTTATGTAGGCAAGATGGATAGAATGCTTAGAGAAAGAATAAAGGAACATCTGTATCATATTAGCAAAGGGAATAAAATTAATGCCCTTACAAAACATGTCATTGCCAGTGGTACTGAGCATACTTTTAAGTTTTTAGTTATAGGGAGGGTGCATGAGACATTAACAGGAGGTGACATCAGGAATAGTACTGAGCAACTTGAGTCTACGTGGATTATTAGACTGAGAGGTGATAGTGGGCATGGACTCGATGTGGTTCCTATAAAACCTAAGCTAAAATCTAGGAACCTAAGACGTTGAATGTTTTTTGCTTTTGCATTATTGTATTTTTTATGTTTTATATATATATATATATGTGTGTGTGTGTGTGTGTGTGTGTGTGTGTGTGTGTGTGTGTGTGTGTGCATGTGTGTTTTGTGTGTGTGTGTGTGTGTGTGTGTGTGTGTGTGTGTGTGTGTGTGTGTATATATATATATATATATATATATATATATATATATATATATATATTTATTTTATTTTAGCTTATTTTATTTTACATTTGTTGACCAAGATAGTCCGACTGGATACATGTCCATTTTTAGTGGACGCCCGGGGAGAAAAGCTTCAAGGTAAGCAGTTAAGTTTAAAATACAGTATTTACAGTGGTTAACATACCTAAACAAGCAGTTAAGTTTAAGATACAATATTTACAGTGGTTATATACCCTAAGCAAGTTATAGAAGTCCCAGGGTTAAAGATAATCCTGAGAGTAGGTCAGGATTAAGTAACACAGGTTAGCTAAAATACTGTTTTTGACTCATCCAGTAAGATTACAGCAATATTTACAGTGGTTACATACCTAAACAGGTTTAGAGATAATCCTAAGTGTAGGTCAGGATTAAGTGACACAGGTAGGCTAAATTACTGTTTTTAACTCATTGTAGATGAGAGTTAGTCAGGTTTGCTACATTGACATAGCCAGTCTAGTGTCCACTGTTGTTTGAGTCTGGTCTTAAATTGACTCAGAGTGGTGAGCAAAGTAATTTCAGGAAGGAGAGAGTTCCAGGATCTGCCTACAAAGTTGGTGAAGCAGGAGTCACTGGCAGAATTATTAGTTTTGATAGTCTGGACTAGTAGTCTATTAGAGGATCGAAGAGGTCTGAGATTGTGATATGGTGTGATAGTATTTTTAAGAGCAGGAATATTGTCCGGATTGTAAAGGATCTTATGGCCAATAATCAGTAAGTTATACTGGATAAAGCTGGGTAATTCTAGCCACCCAAGCTGGTTTAGGTTGATACAATGATGGGTACTATAAGGCAGGCCAGTGGCAAATCTGGCAATATGGTTGTAGCAGATAGAGAGTTTGTTAAGGACAGACTTGTTTGGATTGGAGAGTAAAGGGGATGCATACAGAAGAGTTAAAAGTATGTGGGAGTGACCTATGGCAAGTCTAGGAGGAGGGGTTAAGAAGGCTTTTACCCTGTAAAGTGATCCTAGTTTTTTATTAATGGTCTTGGTTTCGATAACACCTAACAGTTTTGTAGAGGAGTCTGGGGAGATTATTGTGCCATTATTAGATTTTATGGTAAAAGTGAATGTAGTAGACCTGTGTGTTTGTGAGAAAAGCAGCATTTCAGTTTTTTGGGATTTAGGATCAGACAATGACCAGAAAGCCAGTTTTCAATTGTGTTGAAGGTGGCTTGTGTAGCTGACCACAGCTCTGTTGGAGATGTGGCCAAGCATATCAGGGTGGAGTCGTCAGCATATTGGATACAGCTGACTTTTGGGATATCAGTATAAAGGTAGTTAATGAAGATGGAGAACAGAAGGGGCCTTAGTATAGAACCCTGGGGTACACCTAGAGTGTTGGGTAGGAGTTTAGAAAGTTTGTTTTGCCAAAGGACAGCCTGCTGTCTATCATTCAGATAAGACTGGAACCATTGAAGGGTTTTAGTATCTAGTCAAAACATTTTCAGGGTGTGGATTAGTAGTTGATCGACCATATCAAATGCCTTGGAGAGATCCAAGAAGAGGGCAGAGGATATGTTGTTATTGTTGTAATTAAAGTTTATGGTGTTGGAGAAGGCTAGGAGGGCTGATGTAATGCTGTGGTGAGGTCGGAAGCCGTGCTGGGAGTGTGCCATGAGGTTATTCTAAATTAGGTGGTGCATCAGATGTCTATGGATACATTTTTCCATAATATTTGCAAGTGGGGATAATATAGCTATTGGCCTATAGTTGGATAACTCTGTAGAGCCACCTCCTTTGTGAAGTGGGATTACATAGGATAATAGGATATTTTCCAGATGGAGGGGATTTTGGCTTCTGCTATTCTTCAATTGATTAGTATTGAGATGGGGCAGGTAATGGCATCAGCTGCTTTTTGTAGAAACCTGGTAGGGAGTTGATCAGCAGAGAGTGTAGTTGTTATATCTGCTACATGTGCATTTTTATGAATGTATTATGATTTTTATATTTAGGTGCTATGCATATGCTTTTATGAGATGGTTTATTTAAATATTTGAGTGCCTTGATCTCACATGTTTAATCAAAGGAGGTAGTATATGGTATTTAAACTGAGTTTTTTAGTTTGATAGACATTCCCTGAAGAAGCAGCTTAGTATGTGAAAGTGCTTGTGGTGTCAAAAATAAGTTTTTTATTGAAACTGGCCATTTTGGAGTCCGTCTGTCTTGCTGGTTATTAGACAACAGTTAAGAGGATGAAAAAAGAAACACAAACCACAAGTAGCCAACTGGAAATATTACCAAAAGTAAACCCAAAAGTAATAAATAAACAAAGAATCAATAAAATATTTGACTAAATAGCAACTAAATATTAACAGCTATTACCTTAACACTCAATATAATACTACAACAATGCCAGAAAACTGCCTAAATATTCAAAACTATTAGAAGTTATTTTGGGAGCACAGTTGAAAGCCACTCACAAGACATCCATTCATAAAAATCTACATAAACCTCATAAAACTCTGTTCAGTAGATAATCTATGCAACAAACACAAACGTATTAAAATGAAAATGAATGAGGAAATGTAATCTGAAAAAAAAAGGAAAGTATGAGCACATAAATGAGCTAAGCAGAGCAGATTCACTCCTGGCTGTAGAACTGTAGATAAACTTTTTGCCAATGCAAAGTTAATGGAGCAGATATGGGAGTCTGCTAATACTATGTACGTGTATTTTAAGCACTTGGAGAAGGTATATGACAACATAATCCAACATATCTTGTGGGAAGTGCAATGACAGTACAGTACTGTGCACTGTCATAAGGCTACTGCTGTTTGCCATATAATCCATGTATATGAGGACAGAGAAAGATGTACCCATATTCTCAGCATTAAGTTGAATGCTAATCATTAAAGTGGGTATAGTACTCTAAAAAGCATATGTCATGTCTCCACCCATAATTGTGATGTCCATGGACAGGATATTGTGGTATAGCCAAGTCTGGTTAACATCCAGTTTGGGGATTGATGGTTGCATATTTATTGTTTGCATATGAGGTTGTCTTAGTATTCAAGTGATTATAATATCTAGTATGCACTGGACTGATTCAAAGCTGAGTCTGAAAAATCTGGGATGAAATTGCTATGGTTCCCAGAAAAGAATGAATTGCTCTCTGCAGAAAAGAGGGCAGAAGAAAATGAAAAACAGAAGTACATGGTAAGGATTCATAGTAAAGAAGACAAAGAAATGCACAGTTATGAAGTTTGGGACAATTTAATAACTCATTTGGGTGTAAAAGCACGAGGTAAAAGCATTTATTCTTATTAGCAAAGAGACATTTTGTGACATTATATTTGAGATTGTTTTTCAATGGAAATTTTTTTGGGAGAATATGAAATAGAGAAAGACTGTAACCCATGGAATCTTTATCTGATAAAAGCATTTAACAGGGAAACAAAAAAGACAATTTGTGTATAATTTTGAACAGAGGTGGAAAGAGATACTTCAAAAGGACATTTGAAACTTTATGTGAAGCAGTACTGGACATTTCCAAAGTTTATGAAAAAGGGGTTTATGGACTGGTGGATGGGATTGTAATATTGTATTAAAAATAGAAACAAAAAATAGAAAGAGAAAAATATACATATACCAAGCATGATAAATGTGGAGGGGAATGGGGTGTGAACAGCCCAAAACATTTTTTGAGGAAAAGAAGACCATTTGATAAGTAATTATGATAAAGGAAAATGTTATACTTGTGGTGAGATGGGATATGATGCAAAAAATGTAACAAACATAGACATTTATGGATGGATTGCAAAATGAAAATAAGAGTAAGGAAAAAGAAAGATACAAAAATGAACAAAGAGAATACATTTTAGAAGTAGTAGAAATAAAAGAAAAATTAGATGAGAAAAAATAAAGAGAACATCAAAGAAGGTTCTGAAATAAGTGATGAACAAGACATAAATTGGAAGGTAGTAAAAGAAAAAAAGAATTATATTGGTAAATGGGTAAAACACAGAAAAAGAAAATTTAAAGAGATAAGTGCAAAAGAAAAAGAAAGGAAGTGTATGAAAAAGAATATATGCAGCTAATGCATGGGGGTTGATATAATGGTTAAGGTATTAGACTCACAGACACAAGGTACAGTGCTTGATTCTTACCTTTTGGAGGGAAATTGATGAGGCTTACAATGGTCTATCAAGAAAGATAGCCTAGTAATAAGCTATGAACTTATAAAACCATGAATCAAATGGAAAGGGAAACATGAAAATTTTAAAGTGCTTTCTGTAAATGTAAATAGTATTAAAAATATAGTAAGAAGAACATGGATTTTGGAGTGGTGTAATGCATATGATGCAGATGCAATTATATTAAAAGACACATGATTTTAACAAATGAAGAAGTATTACAAACAGAGAAACTATGGAGAGAAAAGATAATCTGGAATTTGGGAAATGATAGATGTTCTGTAATAGCCGTATTCTGTAGAAATATAGTAAAGATGTAAGCTATAACTTTAGGAAAAATGGGAAGATTAACCATTGTAGATTTAAAATGAAAATAAGTATATAGAGTTATAACATTATATACTTATAGTAACTGTAAAGAAAGGGAAAGCTTGTTTCATCAGATTTTAGACTGTAGTGATAAATATTGATATTATAATAGGAAACTTTGTGATTTAAGAGGCAAGTGTGAAAAGAAAGGAAGTGATATAAGAAAAATGTTAGAAGTTATAAGATGTGGTAAGGTAACACTCTAGGACAAAAACTCATGGACTGACAAAAGGGGATATGTCTAGAACTGAAATAGATTATTTTATAGTATCAGAAGGTTTAGTTATAGGAGAAGGGGATAGTTGAAACAGGATTTTCTGATCATCTTGCAATATGGCTAGCGATAAAGGAATATATACAAATAGTCAAAGGAATAAAAAGGATAAGTGATAAAGCATAGAATGAAGAAGGAAAAAGATTAGTAATACAGTTATGGAAAGATCATATTACAGATATTACAAAAAATGGTCTTAATAGTGGATGATATTTAAGGAAATATATAAAAAACTGTTTTTACAGTGGTAATATGATATGAGAAAAAGTACAAAAAGAAAAATATAAAAGAATATATAATGATGCATTGGAAGGTTTAGACCATAAAGATAGAAAGTACTTTAACAAACAAAATGAATTATATGAAATAAAGCAAGAAGAAAATACAAGAATTATGACTTAAGAATTAAGATATAAGCAAGGATATTTTTACAAGGAAAAAGAGAAGAAGTATCAAGTTACTTAAGCAGATTAGTAAAGGAAGATGGTAGTGTAATGAGATAAATAAAAATGTAAAAGGAGAAATAGAAAGAACTTTTGAAAAGATTATGAATAGTGTAATATGATATGTACAAGAAATGTTTAAAGAAAAACATGGAAAGTAAAAAAAGTTAACAGAAAAAGAGAATAAAGAGTTGGAAAAGGAGATTTCTTTAAATGAGCTAGATACAGTATTAGGACAAATAAATATAGATTCAGCTGCAGGACCAGATGGAATAGGGTATGAAATGTATAAGAATTTAAGGGAATGGCAAAAAAAAAAAAGATTTTGAATAAATGGTTAAATGAAGGCTTTATATATAAAGAATTATGTCATGGAATACTCAAATTCCTATGAAAGAAGGAAGATAGAAGATAATAGGGGCACTGTGAACTAACATTGGGTGGCATGGTGCCGGGGCAATTTTTTTGGGCTAGGCTTGTAAAGGCTCCAGGGCTTTTAGCCTAGTACACATCTATGAACCTATGAATTAAAATATGGAGATAAAACTGAATAATAATGCCCATAAGATCATTATTAAAATAATACAACAGAGATTTGAAACTAAAATGGAAAACATCATGGAATATGTTATATATACTATAAAGTGGAATGGTTGTCAAAACCTATTAATGAAAGCTAGAGAAATTGTGGATGCTATTATGAATAGAAAAGAGGAAGCAAAAATCATGATAGGAGAGTTAATAAGGTATTAGAAACAATTGGTCATGAAATCTTATGGGTACTAATGAAATACTATAAGTGAGAAAGGAAATTATGTATGTCAGCACATAGTATTAATAAAGTAAATATACTTGTAAATGGCTGGTTAAGCCAAGAGGTACATATAAAGTGTGGTATAAGACAGGAATGTCCAATGAGTTGTATATTCTATGTACTCGTTATGAATGTGAAAGTATGTGAAATAAATTACAAAAATGAAGGGTGTGTATACAACACCTGAAGGGTTAATAATTCCTGTACTGTTAATATACAGATGAAATTATAATAATTGCAAAAAACTAAATTTTGATAAAAGAAGTAATAATTTGCATAAATGAGTGTCTAGACATGGCAATGGCTTTAAATAAAGAGAAAAGTATAGGTTTAGGTGATGTAGTAAAGATAGGGGGTATATATTTTACAATGAATGAAATTTCTGTGTTAGGTATAAAATTTGGAAATAAATATGTAAGTGGAATTCAGTGGGGAAAAAACAATAGAAGACATAGAACAAACCTGACTTTTCTGGAGAATATATACATTATCATTCAGAAAAAAGGCTTATTTAATAAATTAGGTACTGGTGAGGAAAATAGCATATTTAGCAATTATACCTATGTTACCAACAGTATTTGAAAATGAATTATTACAGAAACTGTTTTCATTTATATGGGTAATAGATTAAACCCAGTAAAAAGAGGAGTTTGTAAATCAAGAGGAAGGCAGTTTAGGATTACTTAACCCAGTGGTATATATATATATATATATATATATATATATATATATATATATATATATTCCGGTTCATTAAATTTGTACAAAGTGTTTAAGTAGATAAATGAAAAAGGTGAGAGAGCAATAGTAAAACTATATAACTATAAATATGATGAATTCTGTGGTATGGTAAAAAAGAGTAAAAAGAGAAAAAGAGTGCATAAATGAAGAAATAAAACGTTAGCAATAAAAATATTTTTGTGGAAAATAAATACTTGATATAGAAAAGATAGAAAAGTATAGTATAATAATGTAATGATAAAAATACTATATAAAACCATGGGAAAATCTAACAGATGAAAAAATTAAAGTTATAAAAATAAGAAGCAAATGGTGTAATCAGAAAGTAGAATGTCAGGATTTGTGTGCAAACTGGTGTGATGCCCATGTACTGACTCAGTAATCAAGGAGCCTCAATCCTCACCACTAGCACCAGTGAGGGGCATGCACATTGGGAAGTTTAACAAGTACACAGACAGTAAAGTACAATTTCCCTTAAGAGCACACAGAGATCACAGTCAGTCTGGGGCTGGTTTCTCCCTTTCTTTCCAGATCCCCAATAAGACTCCCCACTGTCACAGCTATAGGGTACAGATCTCAGCTTTGTGGTCTGGCCAAAACCTCCACCACCCTCTCTGTCCAACCAGTGCTTCATGTCCCTGCCCAAGTAGCACACACACACACACACACACACACACACACACACACACACACACACACACACACACACACACACACACACTTTAAGATATGATTTATATACAGACACTCCTGGGGAAGGCTGGCACAGGTTCTCTAGCTATGTCCCTTTCTGCCCAGGCTATAAGGTAGTAATACATTGTTGCCAACCACTGTTTATCAGCTACTAATAAGGCTCTTCTCAAAGGGTGACCAGTTTCATTGTGCAATATTACTGTTATCCAAATAGTAAGTGTGACCCAGGGCTAAAGCTATTGGAGTGGCTTGGACAGTATCACCAAATACATGCAATGTACTCTAAGATCTTAAATTACTTTTACACAAAACAGCCACAGTTGAAAGGTTTAAAAATATTTAATAATAAAGAATAAAAACACTTCAACACAATGCCATTACAGAGTTCAGAAATCACAGGAAAATGCTTTAAAATAATATTGTAGAATAGTCTGACATAAATATAGAAAACAGCTAGACTAATCTGGCTATTTCTATTTATATAGGTTCATAGGTTCATAGGTTCATACTAGGCTATCTGCCCTAGGGCATTTATAAGCCTAGCCAGAATGTGTTTGGCTTTCGCCACCCATTTTAAATTAATTTTGCTATGCCCTTTTTTTGAGGTTAGTATACTGTGCCTCTGTCTAACAGTGACACAGAAGTCATACCCGGGGTAAACCTACGATCTCCCATCCACTCATCAAGATTCCTCTTGAAGAGAGTCAATGAGGGACTCTGCCTAACCTGGACTGGGATTTTATTCCAGAGTGAAGGGAGCCTCTGGGTTATGAATCTGTCCCTCCAGCATGTCCTATTTATTTCATTGCTGAGGTTCAAGTCTCGAGCGTGTAGCTCGATAGGATTTGGATTTTCTGAGGTGCAGCATGTCCATTAATTCCGGGTTGGACATGGCTTTATACGTCAGGCACAGATCGCCTCTGAACAGGCAGTATGCCACTGAGTAGAGCTGGAGTTTCTTTAACCGGGCAACATATGGCATCTGTTTGAGCCCTTTGATCCTCTTGGTGAGGTACTTTTGGGGTCTTTCCAGTTGCTGCAGGTGTCTGGTAAGGTACATCCCAAAAGGGGCATTGTACTCAATTATGGGCCTGATGAGGGATGAGTAAAGAGGCACGATGACCTCCCCTGATCTAGATGTGAATCCCTTCATGATTAGGTGGGCTATATAAAATGTTTTTCTAACCACTTTGGCCACGTGGTTGTCAAATGAGAGATTGCTATCAACTTGGGTCCCCAAGGTCCCTAATTACTTCTTCTGTACTTAATGGATTACCACCTATGTGGTAATTTGTGGGCACTTTGTTTTTGCCAAAGGGGATGACTATACACTTTTTGGCGTTTAGCTTGAGGCCATGGCTCTGGCACCAGTTGTCTGTTTCTATGAGGCACTTTTGGAGGATGCTTGTGTCGGCTGGAGAGTCGATTATGGCGCCCAGTTTGCAGTCATCTGTGAACTTGGTCAGCCACAGTCCTCTGTGTTGGCCTGTACCTCTGAGAAATCTATACTGAACAAGAGAGGTCCCAGGACTGAGCCTTGTGGGACGCCACTTGTAACTGGTTTGGAGTCTGACATGGCTCCAGCAATTCTAACCATGTGGGTTCTGTCCTTGAGCCAGTTTGCAACCCATCTAGTGACATAGGGGTTTATATTTAAGCTGGTGAGCTTATCTATAATGCCCGAGTGGGGTATTGTATCGAAGGCTTTTGCGAGGTCCAGGTAGGCTGGTGACTGTTTCAAAGAAATCATCCAGGTTTAAGAGGCAGGATCTGCCCTTAACAAAGCCGAACTGGGTAGGATCCAGTGTCTGTAGGTCCCCAATATCTTTATTTATGAGGTCCATGATTATCCTTTCCATAGCTTTGCAGACCAAGCTAGTCAGGCTTATGGGGCGATAGTTTCCAGGATCCGTTGAGGCACCACCTTTGTGGAGAGGGACCACAGTTGCTGTACGCCACTCTTTGGGTACATATCCTGTAGTAAGGCTGAGATTGAACAGTAGTTTTATGTTTGGGTTTAGCTCTTCTTGGAGTTCATGTAGGGCGCAGCCCGGGACACCGTCTGGTCCCATTCATGCTGTGTTTTTTGCTTTGGAGAGGGCGGCTCTTACCTGAGCATCCGAGATGTCAGGGGGGCAGCACTCTGCTGGAATAGATATTTGCCCTTTTGGTGGGGGGGGAGAAGTTTGCTGAACCTGTCAGCTAGGATGTTGGCAATGTCTGTGGGTTCGTGTATTTTTGTCATTTTGGACTAATTCTGAGCATATCTGGAAATTACCACCCAGGTTCCTAACATAACTAAAGAAAGCCTTGTGATTATCCTTAGTGTCCTGTGCAATTTTTCTCTCAAAGCTGGCCTTAGAAGATTTTATGAGTGCCCGTAGTTTTTTGCTAATACTGATCAGAGATGCCTTCCCTTTTTGGTATTTTGCTCTGTCATTTAGTAGCTTCCTCCTTCTATTGTATAGCTTGTTTATGGCTGGGGTCCACCAGACAGGACGTCTGCCTTTGGAGGATTGGGTCTTGGTTTTATTTGGGATCGCATGATCCATGCATTCCTGAAGGTGTTCATAGAATGCGTTTATAAAGATTCTGCGGTCTGGGCCGTATTTTCCACAGGCCTGGGCTTTGAAGGATTCCACCTCAGTTTTGAGGAGTGTGAAATTTGCTTTAGAGAAGTTTTTCACTGTGGTTTTCTGGGCAGAGGGTGGTGTCGGGATGTGAACATCCAGTGAGATTAGTTTATGGTCTGATCTTACCAGTGAGGGATACACTTCTGGTCTGGAGCATAGAGTCCCCATGTTGGTGATGATCAGGTCCAGTATGTTTTCCCCTCTTGTGGGAGTGGTAACAAGTTGTTCCATAACATTTGAGTTTATAAATTCTAGGAACCTTTGGGCTAGGGTGTTGGAGCTAGAGTAATGCTCCCAGTCTATGTTTGGGTAGTTGAAGTCGCCCAATATAATGGTGTTTGGAGAGACCTTCATATTTTCCAGTGTTCTCATGAAGGCCGAGTGGGGTTCCTGGGTTAGGAAGGGTGGTCTGTAGCAGGCTATAAACTGGAAGGCAGTTTTACCCACTGTTAGTTGCACATGGATAGTCTCTGATGCTTCGTGCTGTGCCACCAACCTGGAGGTGTGGGTATCTTTGACGAATATTGATACTCCCCTTCCTTTTGTGGGTTGGTCCAAGTTTTGGGGCTAAAAAGCATGGTATGAGGTATAACCTGGTAGTGCTGGGGTGCTCTCGGGAGCCTTGAACCAGGTTTCTGTTACTGCACAGATATCGATTTTCTCCATGCTAAGGAGAGTTTCGAGTGCGTGCATCTTGAGGTTTAGACTTCTGGTGTTGAGTAGCATTACTCTTAGTTTCTTATCCCTTGTGATACCTATGGAGGTGGGTTTGTCTTTTGAGCCTTGCCTAAAAAGGCACTATGGGGGTAGCAAGAGCCTTTGCCAATATCCGAAAGCCCAAGGGTGACAGGTGCAAGCCGTCCCTAGCGAAGCATCATGGCTTGTCGAGCATGTCATCCCAGGCTGACAGGCATTGGATCCCCTTTGAATGACACCAATAATTAAGCCAATTGTTGAAATTGATCATCTTGTCTTCATATTGTGGCATCATTCTTGGTGAGGGTAAGATGCTACTCAAGGTCAGGGTCATACCAGCCTGGGCCACATGCTCAGAGAGCTCCTCTATGTCTCTTTTTATGTAGTCCAGGGAGGTACGTCTCAGGTCATTCACAACAGCATGGACAATGACTGAGTCATATTTGTACTTGCCTTGGAGTGACCTGAGTGCTTGTGTTATGTGGTGGATCCTAGCGCCCGACAGGCAGCCCACCATGACCTTCTCCTTGTTCAGCCTGGTGAGCGGGACGTCAGTGTGCCTGATGATAGAGTCACCTATTACAAGTGTATCAGGTGTGTTGTTTAGCCTTAAGGGCTGTGACTGTTCGGCACACTGGCTTTGTGAGCTATGTGTTGCACGTGTTTTGTTTTGGGGTAGCGGTTGCTTGGGTGTCCGCTTTGGAGGTCTCTGCTGCTTACGCAGATTTTTATTTAGAGACTCCTAGTATGCTTTGTGTGTTTATGTGTTTGGTCTGCTGTCGTGGTAGGTCTATGCGAGACTGGAATTGTACTGAGTGTGGTTTCCTTCTCCTCCTGACTGGTTATGCCTGTACTGAGTTGAGAGAGCTTAGCCTCCAGTTTGGCTATATGGATGCATCTCTCACATGTGTTGGAATTTATTGGGAGGAGGAGAGGGTTGTCTGTGTACATGAGGCAGTTGTAACATTGCCTCAAGATTCCCAGATTCACCAGCTGGACCGGAGAGTAGATTGACAACTGACCTTTGGACATGCTAGAATAGTATTGGGAATTCCTTTATAATTGAAAAAAAGGGCCAATGGGGAACAAGGTACTCGAGAGGACTTTGTGAGAGTGTAGTGCTTTTAATTTTATAGTGCTGACTTATATAATTGCTTTAGTGAGCAAGTGCCTTTAGTGAGGAATTGCCAGGTAACTTAAATGCAATGTGTTACAGGTAACTTAAATACAAAAATGGCAAACAGTAACTTTCTTTTAAGTGAAACAAGAAAATGAGTACAGTAAGCAATGCAGATATCACTAGGGATCCACAGAAGCACTGAAAAGCCGCGTTTTAGGTGGTATTAGCGTTTCAGGGAAATAACAAGCAAACAAACAACACGCATACAAACAGAGCTAGATTCAGCAGGCCTGGATCTAGTCTATGCTACAGCAAACAAGGTGTACCAATTTCAGTAAGAAACAGTTGAAATTCCCAGCTCAGAAGGGCAGAGTCCAGCCTCTCCTCCCACAAGAGTGCAGACCACTAACCTTCTTAATGTAAAATAACTGGCCTGAAGCCCAAGTGCTTAAACCAGAACTAATACACTTTTAGAATAACAGACACTGAGCCCTCAATCAGCAGTTCCCAACTTAGAAGGATGTAAGCCACCTGTCCTGCCACCACAGTGCAGGCCACAAACCTTCCTAATGTAAAACAGCTGGTCTGAAGCCCAAGTGCTTAATCCAAAAGACTTAGAATGATAGCTACACTTTAATCAAGTTACTACCAAGCAGTAATAAATACAATTTAATACTTTGAAGAATGCCTGGATTAGTGCTCAAGTTATACAAACAAAGCTAGATTCAGCAGGCCTGGATCTAGTCTACACTACAGCAAACAAGGTGTACCAATTTCAGTAAGAAGCAGTTCAAATATGCAGGCACTATAAGCCTTTAACCAGAAATTCCCAGCTCAAAAGGGCAGAGTCCAGCCTCTCCTCCCACAAGAGTGCAGACCACGAACCCTTTTAATGTAAAATAACTGGCCTGAAGCCCAAGTGCTTAAACCAGAATTAATACACTTTTAGAATAACTGACACTGAGCCCTCAATCAGCAGTTCCCAACTTAGAAGGATGTAAGCTACCTGTCCTGCCACTACAGTGCAAACCACAAACCTTCTTAATGTAAAACAACTGGTCTGAAGTCCAAGTGCTTAAACTAAAAGGCTTAGAATGAGTTGCACCAAGAAGTAATAAATACAACTGAGTACTTTTAAGATGACGCAAAAGCAAAATAAATTAGGAAGAAACACAAATACAGTAAAAGCAGATAATTTTTTTTTTTTTTTTTTTCAGAAAAGTAGCAAAAACAGTAGTAAAAACAATTCACATGCAGTGCAAGCTGGCACACTTGAGTATGTAGCAATATTAGTCCACACACAGTTTGAAAAAATGTAATTAAATTAAAAAGGACTAAAAGCAAGTGCAGAAAGGGTTTATTAGATAGAATGCGGTAAAGACATGGGACTGGGGGAGTGTCCTAGATCAAATCTACAGTGGGGCGGGCACTGCAAAAGCCACCAAATTTAAACTACAACCAAGAACAGGGAGGGGGGTGGGAAGACAGTTTCAACAGAGCTAGAGCTGAGGAATCAGTCCAAATTATAAAACCACAAAAATGCAGAAAATATACTTAAATCAGCTTATGTCCAGTTGATGTATGCAGACAAATCTCAGTAGCAAGCAACTCGATTTAAAATGATTACAAGAAATGTAACCAACACAGGTTTTAATGTTATCAGAAACCCCCAAGCTAATTAACACTTAAAGGAATTTCAAAGCAGTCTAACAACTACTGCAGAGCTTCAGAGACACACACAAGACAGTTTCAACAGAGCTAGATCTGAGGAATCAGTCCAAATTATAAAACCACAAAAAATGCAGAAAATATACTTAAATCAGCTTATGTCCAGTTGATGTATGCAGACAAATCTCAGTAGAAAGCAACTCGATTTAAAATGATTACAAGAAATGTAACCAACACAGGTTTTAATGTTATCAGAAACCCCCAAGCTAATTAACACTTAAAGGAATTTCAAAGCAGTCTAACAACTACTGCAGAGCTTCAGAGACACACACAAGACAGTTTCAACAGAGCTAGATCTGAGGAATCAGTCCAAATTATAAAACCACAAAAATGCAGAAAATATACTTAAATCAGCTTATGTCCAGTTGATGTATGCAGACAAATCTCAGTAGCAAGCAACTTGATTTAAAATGATTACAAGAAATGTAACCAACACAGGTTTTAATGTTATCAGAAACCCCCCAAGCTAATTAACACTTAAAGGAATTTCAAAGCAGTCTAACAACTACTGCAGAGCTTCAGAGACACACACAAGACAGTTTCAACAGAGCTAGATCTGAGGAATCAGTCCAAATTATAAAACCACAAAAAAATGCAGAAAATATACTTAAATCAGCTTATGTCCAGTTGATGTATGCAGGCAAATCTCAGTAGCAAGCAACTCGATTTAAAATGATTACAAGAAATGTAACCAACACAGCTTTTAATGTTATCAGAAACCCCCCAAGCTAATTAACACTTAAAGGAATTTCAAAGCAGTCTAACAACTACTGCAGAGCTTCAGAGACACACACAAGACAGTTTCAACAGAGCTAGATCTGAGGAATCAGTCCAAATTATAAAACCACAAAAAATGCAGAAAATATACTTAAATCAGCTTATGTCCAGTTGATGTATGCAGACAAATCTCAGTAGCAAGCAACTGTTCTAAATACATATCTTACATACAGAGCAAAGGCAGAGTGCTGGTGAATTAATGTGTTCAGGTTCAGACAAAATCCAAAATGCTCTATCTTGTTCTCTGAGAAAGTCTTAAACTGATAAACACCCAGTACTGCTGAGACATTTCACATTACATATTTTTATCACTTATTTAGTTCCCATGCTAACAGAAACTCAAAATTTACATTTCCTGGTAAGCTGTACCTGGTCAGGAAGCCACAGCAATACAAGACATTGTACATATAAAACCTTAGTAATGATCTCAATAGAAAAAATGTCCTGGCTCAGACATCCTGTCTCCCAGCTTGAGATCAAACAGTCATACGATGCTTGACTTATCAGCTTTCTTCCAGCAGCTTGAACTGTGGTTACATTTTTGAAGTTCAGAATATGTAACACTTTTCTTACATTTAGTTTTCTTACATTTGTAATCAGCTTGTGGATTGCATTCATATTTACAAATGATATAGAATTATTTACAAAATTATATCTAGGTAGGCTGGCAGCCTTCACAACTGGTAATAGATAAATTACCAGTAAAAAGAAATATGCCATATAAAAAGAAAAGTGAGAGAGTATGTTTACATTGTCAAGAAGAAGAATCTATGTAACATGTTTTTGAAATGTAAAAGAGTAAAAAAGTTAGGGGGAAAAGCTATGTAAAGAAGATTTTTTTCAAAAATAAAAAAGAAGTGGATAAAATAAACATGGATATGATTAAATATGGATAATATAATAATAGAAGAAAAGAAAGTGTTAAAATAGATAAAAAGTTATTTTCTGTCACATAGGTTATATGGAATGAAATAATACATTAAATTATGTTTAATGGTGAATGGCATTTAGCAATAACTAAGTAAAATCAGATGGTGGTTATGGAAAAAGGGATGGGGTCTAATAGGGATCAAAATTTAGTATGACTGTTAAGGAAATTATGAATGTGTGTAAATAGTTTTGTATATCTATTTATTTGTACATTTATAAATATTAATAAATATGTAAATATTTTGTAAATAAGAGTAATTGTTGTATAAAAATAAAGGACCCCTACTCTTTTTGATAAGGGCAGTGGGATTTTTTACATTCACCTGAGCTACCACCAACTCAGGCAGATGGGGTATAGAATCTCATCCAGAAGACAGCACACCCAGGAGTGCAGCTCCCCCCTTATGTTGCACTGCAGTGTCAGTATTATAAAATTAATTCAACTACCTGGCATGGGAATAGAACCTAGAGCCTTCGTCACTAAAGACAAGTGTGATAGCTGTTGAGCCATTGAGACTGCAAATGAATACATTAGTTTTCCAGCCCCCTAGAAGGAAAACAGCATTGATAAAAACAAAAACTGTGCCAATGCAGCAACATGAACCGCCTAGTACTATATTTCTGGTTTGCTGAAATAACATTAACAAAGATAATTTAGATCTGGATGTTTGGAGTAGCATCATACTTAGAACTTATTTGGTCAAGAATTATGGAGAAAGGCAACAATAATGGGAGGAGGGATAAAATCAGGAACATTTTTAAATATTACTGTAATTCACTTAAAATTTAATAGAATAACATGTCTGCATCAATACGTATATTTGTTTTACAAGTAAGATGTATAAAACTCTAATGAGAAGAATTACTGACTAACTGTAATCATGAGTGCTTTTCAATCAAATCAAATATGAGGAACCAGACAAATGTTTGAGGCCAAATCAGGGACATTTGTAATAACAGGGACAGATGAGAGGTATGTGTAGCATTCAAAAGGGAATGTCTGGTCACAATAATCATTCCAGGATTTGAATACTTTTTTTTGGATGCGCAGGATTTTGAATGATGCAAGTGTAATATTTTAAATTTTATTGTAACTGTCTTTGAGCCAAGTCTTAGCATAAGACTTAGGATCATAGGAGGTTACTAGGCTATTGACGCTGAGGTCCTTATAAGCCTAGTCAAGAGTTTAGCCCATGTTTAGACAAATCAGCACCTCATGCCCCTGTCCAGCAGGGACATGGGTGGAATCCTAGGGATATATTTTCTGTTTTCCATCCAGTTATCCAGGTTGCACTTAAATAGGGGTAAAGAGGTACTCTGCTTGATGTGGAGAGGGAGTCTATTCCATAGATGGGGGAGACTCTTTAGGAATGTAGTTTCAATGACTCACATAAGTAAAATTACATATCCTTAAATTCTTAGGCTGTGGCATCTTCATTTTTAGACAGTTTAGAATGGTTTGACATTACCATAACATCCACAGGACCAACAAGCAAAAATAATTAAAGAAACTGCAGCCAAAGTCAACTTTCCATCTTCAAAAATGGAACATGGTGGAACAAATGGGCAAAATGTAGAACAATGAAGAACAACTAGGGAGGGAGCTCACAGCATGGTAACAAATTTATTTTACACTTGTTTCACCACATACCTAGTTCTTCAACCATTAGAGACTCTGAAAAACAACTCAATTTGTAAAAGTTCAAGGCCTCAGATGGGCAAGCCAAGCAAAGCATCCCTCCAAAAAATAAATGTTAACTGCAGTCAGCATCAAGCAATGCAGGTAAGAGCAGGCTTATAACATCACTAATACCATACCATCCTTAACACCAACAAGCAAAATAATAAACTATAACCATAGTCAATTGCACACCTTCAAAATGTGAAATACTACACTATCTTACACGGTTTGGAACAGATTAATAAAACATGATGCATTTTCTAACAGTTTGGAAGAAAGCTTGCACCATGGTTAAATTGTGAATGTTATACTTATAGGTTCATAGGTTCATAGGCCAATATTAGACTATTAATCCAGATGACTATTAGTAGCCTAGTCACAATATTCCAAATCATAGATTCCCATTCATATGACTAATTTATACATCATTTATACCCCTTTGAATGAGGGCTTGAGGAGCCAGACTGTGGGTATATTTATGACTGCTCATCTAGTCATCACTATTAGGCATAAAAAGACGGTTATAGAACTACTTTACTTGTATCCAAAGAAAACTGTTCCATTAAAGATGATTTTTCTAGTTATATAGCTATCTCACCAGGAGGTGCTATTTACATTTAGGTAGAATTTAAGATTTCTTGAGTGGGTTTTGAGAGGTTATTAGTTTTATGGATGTGCAGGAGATCACATAGGACTGGACCCTTCAAGGCTCTGTAGGCTAGAAAGATGTCACCTCTTGGGAGCTTGTAGGAAACAGAAGAGAAAGAGAGAACATTTTAAGACAGTCTGGGTAACTCAAGGACATGTCTTTGATTATCTTTGTCAGGAAATGCTGTGCTCACTCAAGATGGGACATACCAAAGGGGCTGTTATAATCTATTATGGGCTATATGAGGGGAGACTAGAGAGAGATAGTAACATCCTCTGAGCTAGAAGAAATTTTTCTTGGCATTTTGTTTTAGGCCATGGTCTGGGTACCACTTATTGGCGTGTATTAATCCCTTCTGAAGAATTTGGTACTCAGATGGGGAGATAATGATAGCTCCACCTTTGAAATCATCTGCCACAGGCCCTTGATGTCAGCCTTAATATCAGAGAAGTAAATACAAGACAGAAGTTGTGCTAGAACCAGTTCTTGGGGACACTGCTGGTAACTACTCATTCTGAATGGAGCATGCCTCCCACACTAAAGGATTGGGTTTCTGTCACTTAGGCATTTTGCCATACAGTAGACAATATAGAGTTTTATATCTAACTTGATTAGTTTGTTGATAATACCAGAATGTGGGATGGTATCAAAGGCCTTGGCCAGGAGCAGATAAGCAGTATAAACTGATTTGCCCAAGTCTAAAACATCGATGACATGTTCAAAGAAGTCCACCAGGTTCATGATGCAGAGTCTGTCTTTAACAAACCCAAACTGGCTTAGTTCCAGGGCTTGTAGATTCCATATGTCCTTGTTAATAAGTTCTATAATGATGCATTTGATTGGTTTGCAGATAAGGCTGGTGTGGCTTATAGGTCTGTAGTTACCATTTTGAACTGATGTAACTAGATTTTTGGCCGATTTACACAATATATATTTTTACGAGCAGAAGACGGGAATGTGCTATTAATTTTCTGTTGATAGCATCTGCTGTTATATAACCTATTAATTATCATTCTTCATCAAAGAGGTTTGTTACAACCATTCTTCATAACAGCTGCTGCAAGAACAATGTTGTTAATCAAGTTCTCTGTGTATTTATAAAAAATAGCCAGATGACAAAACAGGTTTTGCCTTTTATATGAGTTGTATAAGCTGAGTTTCACTTCTTTACTGTGACAGATTCCCCATTTACATCATCGATTGGCCTTCATTATTCTTATCACAGCCCTTGTTTATTGTTTATCTGGTAGGACTCCCCACTTTTCTTTCTATGCCTGCCATTGTCATGCTTCCCTATAACTGTGCTCACCTTTCATGAGCTACTACCACCCAAGTGCATTGATACTCTGTTTTTTTCTATCATGCTTTGCCATAGCTTACTAAAAGCATACATCTTCTCAGTAAGCATCAAATAAAAGCCAAAATCTGCTTTTTCTTCAGGAAGTCTATTGTAGGAATTAATTTTATGCAGTTTCACAAAGCTAAGCTGGCTATATTTGAATATGAATTGTTCATATATATATATATATATATATATATATATATATATATATATATATATATATATATATATATATATATATATATATATATATATATATATATATATATATATATATATATATATATATATATATTGCATGTATATGATATAAAACATATTGGTCTGTACTTTACATGTCTGATTTATAGATAGATATATACTGGACAAGGTTAAAAAGTGTGCGATGAAACTTTGCATTTTAATAAATGAATGTCACTTCCAGTAAACCTTTAACAGTCAAAACCTGCTCTGTACATTTTAGCAGTTTAAAAATTCAACATAGCATTTTTGTAAAGCTCTTAACAGCTGTTACCTATCTTTCTAGATTTTAATTAAAGAAATGTAATTTTAATAAAATATTAAACAGACTATCAAAAGGCAAAGTATATATTTCAAGTACCATCTGCAGACACTGTAGTAAGACTGTACTTACCAAAAATAATGAGTGAGGGAACATCATACAGTAGCAGTGGTATTGAAGAAAAGAAGGCCCACATATACAACAGGAGGATAAGCAAACTATGCAGCACAGTAGACTGATACCAGGACCGAATTCTGGACAGTAAGGTAACAACACTAAGCATAGAACTTCTGTGCCATCTGATTATCACATTCAGACTAAATGTATAGAAAACAACAAAGGCAGTGGTAATCCCCAAAAATGCATATATATATATTATTGCTTTCATTGACAAAACATACATCAACTTCTTCAGACATCATCCTTGAGCTTACCTCCCGGGCAGGCAACTAGTTCCAGCAGTCAGTTGCCTAATTTACAGACTGTTCACAGTGATAATTGATCCCAAACTATGGGTAATGCAACAATTTCGTCCTTAATGAACTGTTTAAATGAACCTATGTGTCTTACCAATGTGACAGAAGTATCTCCTGCTGCTAATAATGGACAAAGTGCAGGACACAATATTGTGACTAACCTAAAAGTGTTTGATCTCAAGCTCTTTAAATATAAAAAAAACTCCAGCTCGAGATTTTGTATCTTAAAGAGTGTATCAACAGACATCAAATCCCGAAGGGTGTACATCAGTAGAGACTCCCCACTGGTGTAGTGCATGATTCTGCATTTCACCGCCAACTATTACAGCTCTTTGATTCTCAGGGCTGTGAGTTCCTGTTGTTATTAATCGAACATTATAAAACTGATATGGACAATTTAAAGAGTGAGTTGGTGGGTTTAGAATCTGTTATTACTAGCTATGCTGATTTTGCACTCTATAGATATGATTACCATCGGATATACAACAGCATAGACAGTGCCGTGAATAAATTGAAAGATACTAAAACAAAAAGTTAGAAAGGGATAGACTTTATTTACATGGTTGTGCTTATCCCCTTCCTGCTGGTTCTACCGTTTCTTTGGCTGATGTGAACAATGCTATTTTTAGTTTACAGCATAGCCACGTTTCTATTGGGGGATCCTCTGATTTAGAAGTTACTATGAATATTCATGAGGATGTGCGTGCTGGTGTAAGACATAGTGAACGTCTTCAGGAATGCGCCAGTAATAACCATTCACGTAGTAACAACAATAAATTGAAAAACTCGGTAGTGCGGGTCAATAAAGGCTGTCTTCCTTGTAATATTGCTGTATTCACCACAACCAGAAACTCCAAAAATTCAACCAGATCCTCTTTATTGTTACATCGACAAAGACAGATTTAGCGCTTTCATCTCCAAAAACCGGAGATCTGAAATACATATTTTTATATTCTTGTACAGAAAATAATAAATCCTCATTGATTTCTTTATACAATTTATCAATATCATTCTTATCTGTTTCCATTCTTTTTTCGTTATGTCTGATTAACACCCTAAGTATGGCCAGTCCACAGTCATTAAAAATCTCACAAATATCTTTAAAAAACTCGGTGTCAGTGACACCATTGATGTTGTTAGGAAATTTGTTAATTCTCAAGCCTTTGGGTACAATTTTGTCCTCCAGGCATCTATTAAAATACCAGTTCTCCAAAGATAAAGATTTGTACCTGGTTAAGAGGCTTTTCAATACTTTACACTTGTCCCTGTATCCCAAACTGTCGTTTCTACTATCCGCCCGGCGTCTGTTGTTATAAAAAGATGTATTCAACCACCTATTAAAATCCAAGTCATGGTATTGGTGAAAATTGTCCTTAGAACCATCCCGACCTGGTAGTTCTATACCTCTGGGACTGGAAACCCCTGTAGCAGCCGCCCGACGACTCGGTTGTAACTCGGTTTCCTTCACCTCCATTCTCCTACTCGTAGGGCGTGCTTCAGTTTCAGCTCCCAATGTCACTTCCGTTTCCCTTCTAGACGACAGACTGCTCTGTGCGCAAGGTATACTGTCCTCATTCAACATATCATTTATAGATATACATTATTTATAGAACACACATTTTTATTATTTATAGATATATAATTTCATTGATGTGTACGTATACATGCGCATATATATATATATATATATATATATATATATATATATATATATATATATATATATATACCAAGTATTATGAATATGAAATGTCCTTCAAGTTTCATTTTGTACTTATTTCTTACAGTTTAATATTTTTATTATTTATCTGTGACGACTATAGTTGATGTCATTATTGGTTTTATAGGCTAGCCACTTTATTGTTAGATAATAGAGTTAATTAATTAACCATCTTTGATTGGGTTGAGTATGTATATAAGATAGGGTGGGTGTGTTGTTTAACTGATTCTGATGAGGTCTCCGGTTTTTGGAGATGAAAGCGCTAAATCTGTCTTTGTCGATGTAACAATAAAGAGGATCTGGTTGAATTTTTGGAGTTTCTGGTTGTGGTGAATACAGCAATATTACAAGGAAGACAGCCTTTTTTGACCCGCACTACCGAGTTTTTCAATGCGCCAGTAATGATAACATATCTGGGACCAGGGTTTTCAGAATGGCAAATAGCCAAATCAACAGCAACCGGGTGGCCGTTATTCCAACAATCATCAGTAGAAACTGAACAACAAACGAAGAAGGTAGCCACCTGTGTAGAAGGTCAGTGAGGACTTAGTGTTGTTATGGACAGTGTTGTTGCAGACAATTTGGACTTGAACCTTCGGGTGTTGACTAATTCCACAGGTGACTTTAAGATATATAATTATTCTGATTTTGAGGTCTCCCCTATACTTGTTGAATTTTTATCTAAATGTCTGACCTTTGTGCCTACTCGTAGAGCTGATTTAGCAGCTACTTTGCTAGACTTAAAAACGTTTACCCACAAACAAAATCTTAAAACTATGTTTGGTAACCAATGTTTTGTGGAGCATGATTTGAGAGTATCAAGTGTGTTTAACCCAGTTTTATACAATACCGTTGCCATATCTGAAAAACTGTGTGAAATAGATATTAGAAATATGTTGAATAGTACTGGTAAGTATGGCAACAGTCATAATATTTCAATGGAAGAATTGGATGCTTTTAGGAAGATTAAAATTTAGAGGTCAGAGTTTTAAAACCAGATAAGGGTGGTGGCCTGGTCTTTATGAATGAAGTCGACTACAATAATAGGATAGTGAGTATACTCAGTTGTGATGCTTACTTGTTTGTCTCTTTAAATGAATTTAATGGGGCATGCCAACAGATTAGATCACATTTAAATAATTTATTCATTGAGGCCAGAATTAATATGGATGTTTTTAATTATATTAACATCTTGGCTGCCCTTACCCCTACCATTTTTGAACTCCCAAAAATCCACAAGAATGTGATGAATCCACCATTCCTACCTATTGTGGATGGAAGGAAATGTATAACTTATGGTTGTGCCAAATTTGTGGCTGATTTGTTGAAAAAATACCTGAAGGATGTTCCTCAAATATGCTGTGATTCTTAGGATTTTTTAAAACAGTTTGAATTCCCTACCTTTTAAAGCTGATTTTAATTTTTTAACAATTGATGTCAGGGACTTATATACAGTTATCCCGCAGGCCATGGGCATTGAATGGGGAAGGGATTTTTTACATAACAAGGGTGCCCCTGGTGATGAAACTGATCTTATTGAATACCTGCTCGACATTATTTTGTCCAACAATTTCATCCTCTTTAATGGCAACTATTACCTTCAAAGGTCAGGAGTGGCAATGGGGTCCCCTGCGGGAGGAGTTTTGCTAACTGTGTAATGGCCCTTTGGGAGGATGAGTATTTATTTAAGAGTGAGGGGTTTAAAGAATCTGTGTTTTGGTACACCAAATTTCTGGATGACATTTTTATTATCTTTAAAGGTGATTATAAACAAGCATCAGAGTTTGTAGAACAGATTTCTGGGTTTACCTACTTTCTTGATTTTACCTTTGACTTTGGGTCTGAGCAGATATCCTATTTGGATGTCCTCCTTTTGAAGGACAGGGTTAACTCAAGATACATTGCCAGACGTTTTAGAAAGGCCACATATTCTAATGGCTTCCTCCATTATGACAGTAACCATCCTTTTCACCAGAAGAAGGCGGTTGTAAAAGGCCAATTAGTGAGGGCTGCCAGGATAGTTACACTAGATGATGATTTCCATTTGGAATGTGAGCATTTGACAAACATGTTTTTGACCATATCTTACCCTAGTGAATAATTGATATCTGTTATAAATGAGGTTATTGTGAAGAGGGAGGAAGGATGTTTTAAACCCATCTTGGCTGTTAGAAATGAGCCTAGTGATTTAAATGTCTCGTATGTGCTGAATGAGACATCTAGTGAAGTATCTGACAAGGTTTTAGATTACTCATTAAAATTTAGTACCCCTTTTTCATTAGATGCTGGAGCCCTTAGGAGCATCTTATTTATAAATTGGGTTGTTTTGATGGAAGATTCTGCATTTAGACAGAGAATTGGTACCGAACCGGGTTTGGTATTTAGGCAGGGGATGTAACATCAAAAGCCTTTTGGAGAAAAAAAATGCTATTTTAATGCTGGCAGTGCCAGTATGTATAAATGTGGTAGATGCAAATTTTGCCACTTGATTGAAGTATCAAATAAATTTTGTATAGGGAATAAATCATACCTTTTAAAAGGTAGCTTTAATTGTGAAAGCTTAGGGGTGGTCTATCTTGCTCGGTGCCAGAATTGTGCTGGGTTTTATATCTGCAAAACCAAGAGACATTTTAAAGAAAGAATTTATGAACACCAGTATAGCATTAGTAAGCTAAGTAATGTTAATGCTTTACCGAGGCATATAGCAGAGAATAGTGGACATAAATTTTCTTATATGGTTATTGAACAGGTGAAAAAAGATGGAAGGGGTGGGCCATGGCAACTACATTTGGAAGAAAGAGAATTGTATTGGCAATTAAGGCTGAATGCCTATGTTCCCCCTGGATTAAATGAACAGTGCTCTTTGAAATGTATTTTGAAATTGAAAGCTTTGGAAAGATAGGATGTGATTGTGTTATTACATTTTTTTATTGATTGTATATATATTATAATATATATATATATGTATATATATATATATATATATATATATATATATATATTTTTTTTTTTTTTTTTTTTTAATATATATTTTATGTACTGTTTGAGTTTTGGGAGGTAGGTTTGGTTGTATATAGTATCCTTGTATCTAAGTGCATATACTTTTAAAAATTTAATTGATTGATTGATATGTGATGTCGTAACTGGAATGCTATTTAAGTTGTGAATTAATTCTGTTCGATGTCTGAAGAAGTTGATGTATGTTTTGTCAAGGAAAGTGCTGATATATATACATTTTTTGGAGATTACCACTGCCTTTGTCATTTTTTATTAGTTTTTTATGTTGTCTGTGCTGATTCAGACTAAATGTGACAGACACAACTGTTACTCTTTTTAAATGTGAAGGGTTACCAGCACAGTAACTTCCATGCAAATATTACACAATGTAATCAAAATACTTGTTACATGGGATTCTCATTCTTTGAGTAGGATTGGTTTCTGCCTTTAAATAGCTGAACAATACATATCCATTTCCTCTTCATAACTACAGCTTCTATTTTCATAGTCAAACAAAAGGATAAGCATATTTAAATACATGAGGCCAGAATTACCATTTACTTAATAAAAACACTTCTCTTTACCAGATGCGAATATATGTTACAGACGGATATATTATATAGAAAGCTATATATATATATAAAAACTATAGATACAAAAAATGGCCCACAAGGGCAATTAGTTTAGTACTGACCTATGAACCTATGAATCAGGGCCTTTATAAGTCTAGTTGTGCAACCCAACCCAGTTGTGTCTCTATGTATCATGGGCATTTACTAGGAGGGGCTATGTTAGTTAGAAGTTTCTAAATGTTATGAGGGGAAGGGGGTGCTAGTTGGGGCACAGTTACTGTCTGTCATTGTCTGTTAGAGACGTGGAAGCCAGATTTATGGTAAATTTCCAATTTCCCATCCATTGGACAAGGTTACATATAAATAGGGTTAGGGATAGACTCTGTTTTATATGAATGGAAAGCCTGCTCCAAAGCATAGGGATCTTCAAGAACCCCAGTCTCTCTTTGCTTGCCAAAAGAGTCACTTTGTTACAATATTAAACTTTCCTTTTACACTATTTACAAGACTAGACAGTTATACAGTGGTCATAATACATTGTGTTTTACCACACACCAAGATGTTCACATATTAGGGACTTGAGAGTAAGCTAAAAAAGTACAGAACCCCCACAACCATAAAAAATGAGCAAATTATTTTTATATTCTCTCTTAGAATCTCTAGTTGCAAATCATTAGCATTTCACCCCATCTCAGTTATTATTACTTCATTCTACCCACTACAGTGCTAATACTTTAATCATTGAAACACATGCACATGCACATGTGTGTGCACACGACATCAGTTACAGCCATATGTATGACTATGGGTCTACTTTAGAGCACTGAAATCCCATTTCACTGACTTTCATTTCACTGAGACCAAATCACCTACATTTCACAACACTGACAACTCATTTCACTGAATCTCATATCACTGACAGCTTACAATGCTAAATTTCAAAAGACAAAATGGGAAACAGTAGACAAACACACTCACAAAGCTAATGACTGCCTCCTTCCACAACTTAAAAACTACTTATCTTCTTAACAGAAACCAGACAATATAAAACCAAAGTTGGGGGGCTATGGACCCCACACACCCCAATGTGGGGGGCTGTGCATCCCACCCCCTAACTATTTATACTAACTCCAGGTTTGCACTACAGTGGGGAAAAGGGCATATACCTTTTACTTGCCTCACAGTACTCTACACGTTGCCACTACTGCTGGGAAGTCTATAACTTACAATTCAGTGAAACTAATTTTCAGTTTTTTTAAAAATTAGGTGATTTGGTCTCAGTGAAATGGGATTTCAGTGATCTAAAGTAGACCCATGACTGTACATCCTGAATATTTGCTTGAGATCAAGTGAATGAATAAATTCAGAAAAAAATGGTTTAGAAATGTATCTCAGCTCGCAGAATCATATGATAGAATCATACTATGCAATGCATTTCTCAATTTCTTAGGCCAAGACTCAGAAACAAGGGACAAAAATCAGGAATAGATTTTAAATATTTATCTTGTATGCTTAAAAAATTGATAGAATAACAAGCTTTCTATTATCAAGCATTTTCTAAAGAATACAAAATATGAGGCTCACATGCCTGCCATTATCTAGTGGCCGCAATCTGCAACATTTACCAGAAGCCACATATTTTACAAAGAACAGACCAAAATACCTCTAAATTCCTTTGCTCAAATATTTTGGACAAAGACAAAAATAATGGGGGACAAAGGAGACAAATTAAAAAAGATATTTGATGTTATTTGTTAACCAGGTCAATTTGTCCCTTATCGGGATGACCCAGGAGCACTGTTGCTCAAAGTCACAAAGTGGACTAACGAAGGTGAAAGGATTCAATCCCTGTATCTTTCAGTACAGGAAGCTGTTTGGAAGCAGTTTATTAACATAGATGCCGGACAACTCTAAATCAATCAAAATGTTAACAGAACAATACGTGTTGCATGGATGTGCACTGTCTGAGCAATTAAAACTATGAAACTGTGATGGATTTCATTATTGACTGACAGTAATTCTCAGTGATTTACCAGAAAAAAGAAGTTAACAAGAGACAGAGCATAAATATGAGAATAAATTGGTGAAGCCCTGCAAAATCAAAGACAGATTAGTGGCACACTGATTTGATTCACTTAAAAAGTGAATAGAACAACAGATTTTGCATCAACATGCATTTTCTAAACATTAGAACAACAAAAACTATAAAACTCTAATAACAGGTATTACTGACTGATTATAAACCTTAGTGATTTTTGACCCTCAGTGATTTATCAGAAAATGAAGATGCAAGTGAGGATCTGGCTGCTTGTTAACGGCTTCCTCGTGAGCTGAAAAATACCCCTCAAAAAGTAATGAGCAATGAAAACTTCATCATAATCTGAACATCACTTTCTCTCCTACATTTAAGCTTATTTTAATCAGTCAGTTATATTCTGATGAAGTCATAGCCTGACAAAACCACTTTATCAGTATTTATTGTGCATTTATTACAGTTTATTACACCATGTGATGGACTGTATTTTATTGGAGTGCTTTTACCATTTATTTCTGGAATCAAGTTGGTATTTATGTTCGAGTTTAAGTTTTAGAAGTTGAGCCTGAAATTGGCCCTTTTGGATGAGTGATGTACCCAGTCAATAAATGTACAGAAATAAATACATTTCATGTAGCACAACTGAAATATATCTGTTTATTTATATGTTTATTTATTTGAATTTATTAACCATGGTAGAACACTGATTCAAAAGGACCATCAAATCCAGACCCAGAAACAAAAAAATAAGGAATGGGTTTTAACTTGGTTTCTGCAAGGAGGGAAAGTTCTCTCCTCCCCCACTCAAACTGTGGCATTGAACTACAGGGCACATTCCTACCTGAGTACATGCCTGATAGTCAGTTGTATACTGTGCATATACCCAGACAGATGCATTATACCCTAATGCCCATGTGGTTTTACAAAATGCAGCAACTGCCTAATAGAGGCATGAAGCCACAAGGGGTATGTGTGTAGCATTGTGCATTTGGTGATACAGCTGTGCTACCATGTCTGAAGACCACCAAAGTGCTACCACTGCAGTTCATACATCCATTGTAGTCAATTAATTGCATATTTCACTCAGGCATAGTAGAAAAGCTAAATAACTGAGAATAAACACTATGTCACCTGCTGGATTGCCATCTGTCTCACATATAGGATGCAGACCATCAATATAGGGGAAGTTACCTTCTCAAAGAGACCAGTCACCAGTGGAGTCCCCGAGGGTTCTGTGCTGGGACGTCTCCTGTTTGGCATCTACTTTTCTGAAGTAAAAGCCGGTACCAAAGGGCCCTGGTTGACTAGGTTTACAGATGACTGCAGGCTAGGAGCAGTCACTGAATCCCCAAATGACTTAGACATCCTACAGGAAGGTTTGTCTCAAATAAATAACTGGTGCAAAATCATGGACTGAAACTAAATGCCAAAAAATGCATTATTATATCCTTTGGGAAGTCATTCATCCAAGTGAACTACCACATTGACAAAAATGCATTATTGTATCCTTTGGGAAGTCATCCATCCCAGGGAACTACCACATTGACAATATGCCTCTAAGTGTTGACCCAGTTGTTCGGGATTTGGGAACTTATGGAGGCAGTGACCTACCTTTTGCCCAACATGTGTCTATTGTTGTAAGAAAGTCCTTCTATATTATGCAGCTTACAAACAAAAGGATTGTATCTAGATCCAAGGTTGTTATTGTCCCCCCTGTACTCAGCCTTCATTAGGCCAATAATTTAATTTATAGCATGACCCCCCCATTAATATTCCAAAACGTGCATGCTGATTGGCCAGCGTGCACGTTGTAAATCGACTTATACTAATGGAAAAAGGTCCAGTCGCCCGGACTTTTTCCATTAGTATAAGTCTCTTTTAAAACACTGTATCGCTATGTTAAAAGAGTTTAACATAGCGAGACAGGTTTAAAAAAAGCAACGGAGATCTCCGTTTTTTTAAAGCTGTCTCGCTATGTTAAACTCCTTTAACATAGCAACACAGTAAAAAGCAACGGAGATCTTGCTTTCTCCGTTGCTTTTTTAAACCTGTCTCGCTATGTTAAATGGGTTTAACATAGCGAGACAGTTTAAAATAAGCAACGGAGATCTCCGTTGCTTATTTTAAAGTTGTCTCACTATGTTAAACCCATTTAACATAGCGAGACAGGTTTAAAAACGAGAAAGCAAGATCTCCGTTTTTTACTGTTTCGCTATGTTAAATGGGTTTAACATAGCGAGACAGCTTTAAAATAAGCAACAGACATCTTTGTTGCTTATTTTAAAACTGTCTATCTTGCTTTCTCCATTGCTTTTGGCCACAGCTCTGATGTACTGCGTGAGGCATGCGCAGTACATCAGAACTGCTGCGGATACCAGACAGCTGCGGAAGGGCAGCAAAGAGACATTATACAATGCCATTATTTAAGAAAAGTAATTATTTCTTTTCTTAAATAATGTCATATTATAATAGCAATAACCCACTTCTGGGTGTGGGTAATGCAGGATTTACCCACAGTTGTCTTAGTTTGGTCCCTCGGCTTAGCCCTCGACCAAACCACGCCAACCGTGGGTAAATCCTACATTACCACCACCGATGGTATTATACCATGACGCTGATTGGCCAGCGTGTCCGTTTATCGAGTTATACTAATGGAAAAGGTCGCCGGACTTTTTCCATTAAACACTGTCTCGCTACAACATAGCGAGACAGCTTTTAGGAACGGAGATCTCCGTTGCTTATTTTTATGTTAAACCCATCTAACATAGCGAGGCAGTGTTTTCGGAGAAAGCAAGATCTCCGTTGCTTTTAGTGTTTCGCTATGTTAAATGAGTTTAACATAGCGAGACAGTTGGAGATGTCCGTTGTTTATTTTAAAACTGTCTCGCTATGTTAAACTCATTTAACATAGCGAAACAAAAAAAGCAACTGAGATCTTGCTTTCTCCATTGCCCACAGCTCTGATGTACTGCACAGAGTACATCAGAACTACATCTGCAGAAGGGCAGTAAACAGGCATCATACTATGCCATTATTTAAGAGAAGTAATGGTTTCTTTCTTAAATAATGTCAATAACCCACTTCTGAGTGTGGGTAATGCTAGAATTACCTGATTTTTTGTTTGGTCCTAGGACCAAACCACGCCAACCGTGGGTAAATTTAGCATTACCCACACCCAGGCGTGGGTTATTGCTATAACAATGCCTCGTTTGGCATATATCCGTCCAAGGGACCACTTCATAATTTCAAAATTTCAAAACCATGAACATCAGAACACCGATGTTCAGATGTTCAAAGTTTTGAAATCCCGAAGCTATACAATTGAGATCGCTCAACAGTGTGGAACGGTAACTTAGCTGTTCCCTTATCTGTAGTGTGATCTTGGAGTTGGTATATTTAAGTTGCCAGGGGGTTGAGGGATGCAGAGGGGCTTGCCCCCTGCAGAATCATGATTTGTAATGCTTTTTTGTTTTATTTATTTATTTTTTTGTGTGTTTCGAGATTTCAAAATCTCGAACATCTGGACGTCGGGATTCTGATGTTCGAGATTATGAAATTTCTAAATTACATAGTGGACCCCTATCCAGACACATGCAACAACTAGAATGCCCAGAGAAATACCTTACAAAAAGGATACTAGGCCTAAACAACATGTCCTACATGGACAGACTCAAAGCCCTGCCACTATACTCAGTATCTTACAGACTGCTAAGAGGTGACTTATGTCTGGCATACAAGGCATCCTCTGACCCATTACTGATGGATTTTAGTGTACAGCAGCTAGTCAAATGGCATCATAATTACTAGGTCTAGGGATCTAAACTTCTTCTGCAACATCAATAGAATAGTTTGGAGAAACAGGTATATCTTGCAGGGGATACCACTGAAGTGGAACAGACTCCCCATCCACATAAAACAAAGTTCATCCCTGTCCACATTCAGGTGCAATTTAGATGTATGGGAAACAAAACATATATTCCAGGACTTCCCCCTGTACTACTAATGGGTGGAAACAGCTCCTAAATGGGTTATGCCATGCATGGGTCACCTCAAATTATCTATGGTATGATCCTACTTATTCTCATTGGGGATAATATATAATTATTAACCATGGGATTGGTAAAATCAGTTTATAACCAAATGGGATAGGTTATTTTGAGCACAAAAGGGAAATTGGCTAGGAATGAAATGGCCCACAAGGGCAACTAACCTGGTACTTACCTATAAACCTATGAACTTATTTCCATTGGGCTGCATCTCTCTGCCATGCTGTTTATCAATATGTGTCACTTGTTTTGTGGGATGTGCATCTTACTCCAAGTTTCAACCTGGCAAGTGGCTATGGCATCTGCAATGACTAAATGTGGAAGGGCTCCTGTATGGAGCAGCAAAGAAATACATATTTGTCATCTTTGCTGCATATGTACTACTGTGATCACCTGCTGACAGACTGATATGAGGGCCCCAAGTAAAATGTGGATGCCTGGGACTCACTTTCTATCAAAGTGCGTGATGCCAAAGGTATCACCAACTGCAGTGAGCAGTGCCAGTGTGATGTCTCTCCTCTGGGCCAGTAATAAAGGAGCCTCAATCCTCACCACTGACACCTGGAACACAAATAGATACACACAGTGTTTTCAGATTTAGCTCTCTGCACCAAGCACAATTTCCGTTACGAGCACACAGGGAGCACACTCAGTCCTGGGACTTGGTTTCTGTCTCTCTGCAGCTGTAGAGTTGAGTCCTCAGCCGAGTTTTCCAAGCCAAGTCCTCCACCACCCTCTCTGTGAAATCAGTGCTCTGTGTCCCTGCACCAAGTAGCTGACACACACACTCTCTGAGATTTGAGTTTGACACACACACACACACACACACACACACACACACACACACACACACACACACACACACACACACACACACACACACCTGAGAAGGACTGGCACAGATTTACCAGCTATGCCCCCTTTTCCCAGACTATAAGGTAGATAATGCTACCAGAACACTCCAAAGTCAGCTACTCTAAGGCTGTTATAAGGGTACCCAATTATACTGTGTAAAATTAATACTAATACAAATGCAAGGCTTTCAGGAGTGGCCACAGTGTGACCAAATAAAAATAAGTACTCAAAAAGGTTAAATATTCTCTAAAAGACCAGCCACAATGAAAAGTTTAAATATATTTAATAATAAGTAATAAAAGAGCATGAAAATACTAAATATCAATTTACAATAAACACCAGAGTTTAAATAACAGGAAATATTAAAAATATTTCATATGGAAAGGTTGAAACAGATACAGAAAATAATAGTAAACTAATCTCACTATGTTTTCCTAAATGTTCTAAAGAATTACTGTTTCCTACTTACTTAATAGAGCAAGGCAAGATGAAGTGGGTGAGTGGTCCTAATTTGTCAAGTTTCACAAACAGACTGCCCAAATACTTCTGCCTCATCTAGTATTAAAACATCATATCAGTGCTGGATTACAGAATGACATCACATACATCTGAATCTGGTTCCCACACGACCCCCTTTACTAGAAACTGAACCAGAATCTAATGCAAATGTGTCATAATACACACACATATAGCTTTGCTAAGATGTGTTATAGCATCTGGAAGCTATAAAACAATTTCAAAAGCTTCCACCCTTCCAGGGTAGCAATTATTTCACCCTAAAATACAGTAAGCTTCTTAGTCCTGGTTTTCACAGACATTTTTTCTCTTGTTGCAATCAGAACTGTAAGTTTCAGTCTTTATGGCCTAAACCAGGTAATTTAATTTCAGACTATTTTTTTAAAGTTAAACCAATTAGAAAAAAACACCAATCGGAGTAAATGCTCTACAATGAACAACAGCAAACAATAAAATAAAATAAAATATGTTCGTAGAGCAAAACAATGGAGGGTCCCCAATAAATCCAAAACACTTGGTAATAAGAAACACCGTTGTAAAACTGCAGACAATCGAAAAACTCCAAGTCTTCTAAATCGTAGAAAACAGGTTTATTTGGATAAAAATTGGTAAGCGCTTTCACTAAGACAGCTTCATCAGACCATATTACAATACACATTCAACAGGAAGTTAATATATACTGAAAAAGGCGCCAAAATGAAATTACTTAAAGAAACATTGCTTAAAAAATTCATTTCTTAAAATATACAACAATGTCAGCACTAAATAGACATCATCTGTAAAGAGATTCAAAACTGCTAAAGAAAAAACTGATCAATATTTAATCTTGGGTCTCCTTAACTTTAATAGTGGACGCAATGGCACCTTGCCATTAATGCCCGGTGGTACATCTGCCCTAAATCTGATAATCCAATTGATTTCTCGAGTTTCAGTATAGTTATCAACATCACCCCTCCTGCATGTTCTAGAAATGTGTTCCAATATCCTGAATCTAAACTCATGATTGGGGCCATAATCCTTTACATGTTTTGCAAGGGCATTGTATAGATGTTCTTTCCTGATGTGATATGCGTGTTCACGCATCCTGTCTCTCAGTACACGGTTGGTCTTGCCTACATAGTAGGCCGGGCACGCTGTGCAGGTTGCCAAGTAAATCACGTCCTTAGACATGCAGCTACCTGTTACCCTGATGTTGTAACTACCTGTTCCTAGGGGGTATCTGAACACCGGATCACTCAAAATATAAGAGCAGAAATTACATTTATTACAAGGTGTCATGTAAGGTCCCTCTATATCAGGAACATTGATATTCAACTTTGGGTGACATAACAATTGTTTAATGTTCTTCTTATTACGGTAAATGAATCTAGGCTTGTCGCCAGTAAGTCTTTTGATGGTGGGGTCCACCGATAATACATGCCAGTGTTTCAAAAAAACATCTTTGAGTGTCCCTACATCCTTAGTGTAAGAAATTGGGAAAACTACTTCTCCCCCATGTAAGGGATGGTCTTTTGGTGGATATGTAGTCCCACTGTCCATATAAAACACAGGGGCCCCTTCAGAAAAGTAAGGAATGGCCCTATTCCCTCTCAACCTATTAATGGATTCCATCCCTTTATTAATGTCTGATGCACTGTAACCACGTTCCCTGAATCTTCTATCCAGGTCCTCCAGACCTGAAACAAATTCATGATCATGGGGTGTGTATCTGGATAGTCTCATAGATTGGCCACGGACTATGTTACGATAGACATAGCCCGGGTGCATACTAGTGCGATGTAACAGGGTGTTCCTATGAGTGGATTTACGGAACAACCCTGTATTAACTAACCCTCCTGGTAACTTCTCAACACTTCCTTTTCCCATAAAGACACATCTCAGGGAGGAAAGGCCCAGATCCAACAGCAGGGAGCGTTACAAAAGGAAGCTCTCACCGGACACCCAGTCCAATCAGAGCATCAAAAAGATGTGGGAGAAGAGGAAGTAGGAATTGTTTTCAATTTATCTAGCCATTCATTGAGTGTATATGAATTAGAAGTACTCTCAAGAGGCCTTACTTTCATCCCTAGTAGAACAAGCAGACTAGAAGAGACCTTGAGAGATTTTAAATTGTTTATCAGGAATCTTTCCCTTAAGATTTTTTTCAAAGATATAGCACCACAGCAACCCAACATGGTGTTTAAAAGACCTAGCACCTTCATTCCACCTGTACACCCACTAGTTGCTGCGTACAGCAAACTAGTGGAAGATGATATTTACAACATGACCACTGGACATGTTTCTACTAATAGTTACAGTCATAATTTAAATTTTAAACAAAGGGAAGCCCTGACTACTTTACGTAATAATCGTAACATCGTAGTACGCCCTGCCGACAAAGGCGGCGGACTAGTGGTCTTTGATGTAGATAGATATAATAATGATATGGTGTATATGTTAATGGATGAGAAGTTTTATCTACCAATTTCTGAACAATTGGTAGATGCCATTATTGAGAAAGTCCACACCTCTCTATCCACCTTATTCTTTAAGGGGGCTTTAGATAAAGAACTTTTTGACTTCCTTTATGTCATGCATCCACTGTTACCAACGATCCAAGGCCTTCCCAAAATCCATAAGCATCCAGTGTTTCCTCCCATGAGACCAATTGTAGCAGGGAGAGGGTGGATCACTGAAACACTTTCCCTCTATGTTGAAGCTCAATTGAGACCATATGTTGAAGCTAATGACTTCATTCTCAAGGACACCAAACAGTTCCTACTGGAATTCTATGCATTTGCCAATTCCGACAATATGGTAGATGACATGCTTTGGGTAACTATGGATGTTCAATCCTTATTCACGGTGATACCCAACATGGAGGGACTAGCAATGATAAAGTCTTACTTATTGAGGACAGTTTCCTCCCATCATGTGAATATAGAACTAACATTGTCCTTATTGGGTATAGTTCTTGAATCTAATGTTTTTAGCTTCCAGGATCGTGTGTTTTTGCAACAGGATGGCGTAGCTATGGGCACTTCGTGTGCCAATAGCTACGCCAACCTGGTAATGGCTGAATGGGAATACCAGCATCTCTTCCAGAATGAGCTATTTAAATCATCTGTACCCTTTTACAGGCGTTTTGTTGACGACCTGTTTTTAGTTTGGAAGGGTACCCTCACAGAGTTGAACACATTTTTTAATCAAATCAATGACTCTTTATGGTTCCTTAAATTCACAATGGAATGGTCCAATAGTAGGCTACCTTTTCTCGACATTTATGTTGAGAAGTTACCAGGAGGGTTAGTCAATACAGGGTTGTTCCGTAAATCCACTCATAGGAACACCCTGTTACATCAAGACTAGTATGCACCCGGGCTATGTTCTTCGTAACATAGTCCGTGGTCAATCTATGAGACTATCCAGATACACACCCCATGATCATGAATTTGTTTCAGGCCTGGAGGATTTGGATAGAAGATTCAGGGAACGTGGTTATAGTGCATCAGACATCAATAAAGGGATGGAATCCATCAATAGGTTGAGAGGGAATAGGGCCATCCCATACTTTTCTGAAGGGGCCTCTGCGTTTTATATGGACGATGGGATTGCACTTCCATCTAAAGACCATCCCCTACATGGGGGTGAGGTAGTTTTTCCAATCTCTTACACTAAGGATGTAGGGACACTTAAAGATGTCTTTTTGAAACACTGGCATGTATTATCGGTGGACCCTACCATCAAAAGACTTACTGGTGACAAGCCTAGATTCATTTACCGTAACAAGAAGAATATTAAACAATTGTTATGTTACCCAAAGTTGCATATTAATGTTCCTGATATAGAGGGACCTTACATGACACCTTGTAATAAATGTAATTTTTGCTCTTATATTTTGAGTGACCCAGTGTTTAGATACCCCCTAGGAACAGGTAGTTACAACATCAGGGTAACAGGTAGCTGCATGTCTAAGGATGTGATTTATTTGGCAACCTGCACAGCGTGGCAGCTCTACTATGTAGGCAAGACCAACCGTGTACTGAGAGACAGGATGCGTGAACACGCATATCACATCAGGAAAGAACATCTATACAATGCCCTTGCAAAACATGTAAAGGATTATGGCCCCAATCATGAGTTTAGATTCAGGATATTGGAACACATTTCTAGAACATGCAGGAGGGGTGATGTTGATAACTATACTGAGACTCGAGAAATCAATTGGATTATCAGATTTAGGGCAGATGTACCACCGGGCATTAATGGCAAGGTGCCATTAAGGCCCACCATTAAAAGTTAAGGAGACCCAAGATCAAATATTGATCAGTTTTTTCTTTAGCAGTTTTGAACTTCTTTACAGATGATGTCTTTTCAGTGCTGACATTGTTGTATATTTTAAGCAATGAATTTTTTAAGCAATGTTTCTTTAAGTAATTTTATTTTGGCGCCTTTTTTAGTATATATTAACATCCTGTTGAAAGTGTAATGTAATATGGTCTGATGAAGCTGGCTTAGTGAAAGCTTACCAATTTTATCCAAATAAACCTGTTTTCTACGATTTAGAAGACTTGGATTTTTTCGTCTGTCTGCAGTTTTACAACGGTGTTTTTCTTTACCAAGTGTTTTGGATTTATTAGGGGACCCTCCATTGTTTTGCTCTACGAACATATTTTATTTTTTTAAAGTTAAACCAATTAGAAAAACATTAATCGGAGTAAATGCTCTACAATGAACAACAGCAAACAATAAAAATAAAATAAAATATGTTCAGAGAGCAAAACAATGGAGGGTCCCCAATAAATCAAAACACTTGGTAATAAGAAACACCGTTGTAAACTGCAGACAATCAAAAACTCCAAGTCTTCTAAATCGTAGAAAACAGGTTTATTTGGATAAAAATTGTAAGCGCCACTAAGACAGCTTCATCAGACCATATAATACACATTCAACAGGAAGTTAATATATACTGAAAAAAGGCGCCAAAAATGAAATTACTTAAAGAAACATTGCTTAAAAAAATCATTTCTTAAAATATACAACAATGTCAGCACTAAATAGACATCATCTGTAAAGAGATTCAAAACCGTTAAAAAGAAAACTGATCAATATTTAATCTTGGGTCTCCTTAACTTTAATAGTGATTTAATGGCACCTTGCCATTAATGCCCGTGGTACATCTGCCCTAAATCTGATAATCCAATTGATTTCTCGAGTTTCAGTATAGTTTATCAACATCACCCTCCTGCATGTTCTAGAAATGTGTTCCAATATCCTGAATCTAAACTCATGATTGGGGCTATTACATGTTTTGCAAGGGCATTGTATAGATGTTCTTTCCTGATGTGATATGCGTGTTCACGATCCTGTCTCTCAGCACACGGTTGGTCTTGCCTATAGTAGGCCGAGCACGCCTGTGCAGCTTCCCAACTAAATCACATCTTTAGACTTTCAGTTACCTCTTACCCTGATGTTGTAACTACTCTGTTCCTAGGGTATCTAAACACTGGGTCACTCAAAATATAAGAGCAAAATTACATTTATTACAAGGTGTCATGTAAGGTCCCTCTATATCAGGAACATTAATATGCAACTTTGGGTAACATAACAATTGTTTAATATTCTTCTTGTTACGGTAAATGAATCTAGGCTTGTCACCAGTAAGTTTTTTGATGGTGGGGTCCACCGATAATACATGCCAGTGTTTCAAAAAGACATCTTTAAGTGTCCCTACATCCTTAGTGTAAGAGATTGGAAAAACTACCTCACCCCCATGTAGGGGATGGTCTTTAGATGGAAGTGCAATCCCATCGTCCATAAAACGCAGAGGCCCTTCAGAGTATGGGGTGGCCCTATTCCCTCTCAGCCTATTGATGGATTCCATCCCTTTATTGATGTCTGATGCACTATAGCCACGTTCCCTGAATCTTCTGTCCAAGTCCTCCAGGCCTGAAGCAAATTCATGATCATGGGGTGTGTATCTGGATAGTCTCATAGATTGGCCACGGACTATGTTACGATGAACATAGCCCGGGTGCATACTAGTGCGATGTAACAGGGTATTCCTATGAGTGGATTTACGGAACAACCCTGTATTGACTAACCCTCCTGGTAACTTCTCAACACTTCCTTTTCCCATCAAGACATATCTCAGGGAGGAAAGGCCCAGATCCAACAGCAGGGAGCGTTACAAAAGGAAGCTCTCACCGGACACTCAGTCCAACCAGAGTATCAAAAAGATGTGGGAGAAGAAGAAGTAGGAATTGTTTTCAATTTATCTAGTTATTTGTTGAGTGTACATGAATTAGAAGTACTCTCAAGAGGCCTTACTTTCATCCCTAGTAGAACAAGCAGACTAGAAGAGACCTTGAGAGATTTTAAATTGTTCATTAGGAATCTTTCCCTTAAGATTTTCTTCAAAGACACAGTCCAACAGCAATCTAACATGGTGTTCAAAAAACCCAGTACCTTTATTCCACCTGTACACCCACTAGTTGCTGCGTACAGCAAACTAGTGGAAGACGACATTTATAACATGACTACTGGACATATTTCAACTAATGGTCATAGTCATAATTTAAATTTTAAACAGAGGGAAGCCCTGACCACTTTACGTAACAATCGTAACATAGTAGTACGTCCTGCCGATAAAGGCGGCGGACTAGTGGTCTTTGATGCAGATAGATATAACAATGATATGTTTTATATGTTAACGGATGAGAAGTTCTATCTACCAATTTCTGAACAAATGGTAGATGCCATTATTGAGAAAGTCCACACCTCTCTATCCACCTTATTCTTTAAGGGGGCTTTAGATAAAGAACATTTTGACTTCCTTTCTGTCATGCATCCACTGTTACCAACGATCCAAGGCCTTCCCAAAATTCATAAGCATCCAGTGTTTCCTCCTATGAGACCAATTGTAGCAGGGAGAGGGTGGATTACTGAAACACTCTCCCTGTATGTTGAAGCCCAATTGAGACCATATGTTGAAGCTAATGATTTTATTCTCAGGGACACTAAACAGTTCTTGTTGGAATTTTATGCATTTGCCAGTTCCAACAATATGGTGGATGATTTGCTTTGGGTAACTATGGATGTTCAATCCTTATTTACGGTAATACCCAACACAGAGGGACTAGCAATGATAAATTCTTATTTATTGAGGACAGTTCCCTCCCATTATGTTAATATAGAGCTAACATTGTCTTTATTGGGTATAGTTCTTGAGTCTAATGTTTTTAGCTTCCATGATCGTGTGTTTTTGCAACAGGATGGCGTAGCTATGGGCACTTCGTGCGCCAATAGCTACGCCAACCTGGTAATGGCTGAATGGGAATACCAGCATCTCTTCCAGAATGAGCTATTTATATCATCTGTACCCTTTTACAGGCGTTTTGTTGACGACCTGTTTTTAGTTTGGAAGGGTACCCTTACAGAGTTGAAGACATTTTTCAATCAAATCAATGACTCTTTATGGTTCCTTAAGTTCACAATGGAATGGTCCAACAGTAGGCTACCTTTTCTCGACATTTATGTTGAGAAGTTACCAGGAGGGTTAGTTAATACAGGGTTGTTCCGTAAATCCACTCATAGGAACACCCTGTTACATCGCACTAGTATGCACCCGGGCTATGTTCATCGTAACATAGTCCGTGGCCAATCTATGAGACTATCCAGATACACACCCCATGATCATGAATTTGTTTCAGGCCTGGAGGACTTGGATAGAAGATTCAGGGAACGTGGTTATAGTGCATCAGACATCAATAAAGGGATGGAATCCATCAATAGGCTGAGAGGGAATAGGGCCACCCCATACTTTTCTGAAGGGGCCTCTGCGTCTTATATGGACGATGGGATTGCACCTCCATCAAAAGACCATCCCCTACATGGGGGTGAGGTAGTTTTTCCAATCTCTTACACTAAGGATGTAGGGACACTTAAAGATGTCTTTTTGAAACACTGGCATGTATTATCGGTGGACCCCACCATCAAAAAACTTACTGGTGACAAGCCTAGATTCATTTACCGTAACAAGAAGAATATTAAACAATTGTTATGTTACCCAAAGTTGCATATTAATGTTCCTGATATAGAGGGACCTTATATGACACCTTGTAATAAATGTAATTTTTGCTCATATATTTTGAGTGACCCGGTGTTTAGATACCCCCTAGGAACAGGTAGTTATAACATTAGGGTAACAGGTAGCTGCATGTCTAAGGACGTGATTTACTTGGCAACCTGCAATAGCGTGTCTGCCTACTATGTAGGCAAGACCAACCGTGTGCTGAGAGACAGGATGCGTGAACACGTATATCACATCAGAAAAGAACATCTATACAATGCCCTTGCAAAACATGTAAAGGATTATGGCCCCAATCATGAGTTTAGATTCAGGATATTGGAACACATTTCTAGAACATGCAGGAGGGGTGATGTTGATAACTATACTGAAACTCGAGAAATCAATTGGATTATCAGATTTAGGGCAGATGTACCACCGGGCATTAATGGCAAGGTGCCATTGCGTCCACCATTAAAGTTAAGGAGACCCAAGATTAAATATTGATCAGTTTTTTCTTTAGCAGTTTTGAATCTCTTTACAGATGATGTCTATTTAGTGCTGACATTGTTGTATATTTTAAGAAATGAATTTTTTAAGCAATGTTTCTTTAAGTAATTTCATTTTGGCGCCTTTTTCAGTATATATTAACTTCCTGTTGAATGTGTATTGTAATATGGTCTGATGAAGCTGTCTTAGTGAAAGCGCTTACCAATTTTTATCCAAATAAACCTGTTTTCTACGATTTAGAAGACTTGGAGTTTTTCGATTGTCTGCAGTTTTACAACGGTGTTTCTTATTACCAAGTGTTTTGATTTATTGGGGACCCTCCATTGTTTTGCTCTACGAACATATTTTATTTTTTTAAAGTTAACTGGACTGAGAGCAACCTCTTCTCTTCCAGTAACATCTGTTAAAATATATTAATTTCAACAATTACAATACAGTCTGACATACATGTGTATTTCTTTTTGGTCCAGCAGGACCCACTGTTGGTACATTTTTAACAAAAGCAGCTTTACAAATACATTTTCAACACAAGCAGGTGTACAAATGAGTTTGATATACAAATGACATATTGATTTATTGAATGATTTAGTTATTTATTTATTTATTACATTTGTTAACTGGGTTATGTCCGACTGGGCCAGAAGCCCATTTTCAGCAGAGGTCTGGGGACAAAAGCTCCATAAGCAGTAACAAAGTTTACATTAAATTATAATTAATAAATACAGAAGGCAGTATAGAATACAAACAATAGTACACATGTACATGGCTTGTAAACTTAAACAGAAATATTAATTATAAAGACTATTGCTAGGTTAGAAATACTAATTACAAAGTGTGCACAAAATAAAAATAAAATGAAATAAAATCAGACAGTATGTATATATTAACTGTGATGAAAAGCATGGAGTTATTAGCTATGCACAGAATGTCTGAAATCAAAAATAAAAATAAAAATAAATTCTGTCATACAAATTAAAACAGAGTGCAAGCTGATATGGGTCAGCAGAGTTAGAGCAAAGTTGAAGGAAGTATAGTTGGAAGTAAAGTAGGCTAAGGTATTGGAGGTAGTAGAATTAGCCTGGTGAATGACAGGAGCAAAGCCAGTGTTTGGCTAGGAAATTTTTTAGTTTGAACTTATGGCATATGTTACACATCCACTGCTCTACTTCTGTTGGCATAGCTAGCAATACCTCACATCAACGCAGCCAGCACCAATACAGTGATCTTAAGAGGCACCACCATGATCTTCTCTGCCAATGAGAAGAAAAGGTTAGTCAGGACTACCTAATTACTATAGTAAGTATTATCAGATGTTTTTGTCTTAATACAATAGGCCTTAATGCACATCTATAAGCTTTTTCTGATGTTCATAGTTATGCTGTTACCATTACTTTTTTTGTTTGGAAGGGGTCAGCTCATGAGGAAATAGAAGAGAACAGGATTATCTGCCAGAAGAGGCAGGCAAGACTCTCCAAACATCACGGTAAGTATACTATATTGTTGCCATACATGTATATCTCTGCTTCACCTGCTCAGCATATCACTGCCTAGTTTTGTACTGATGTTCAAGAAAGTAACCATTGCATATTTGTTCATTGTTGACATGACTATTACATATTTTAAATGCATTTGTAACTGTGCTACTGAACCCCTACTTCTTCCAGATATTTTGATAGTGCCAAATACACTGACCTTGGCTGTAGCAATGCATTTAGGGCTGCTTTTCTCTTCTATAGTATGTTAACAATTTTTTATTGTTCAGTGCCTTGTAACTCTATGTTTACTTTTGCATAAGTGCTCACTGCCCTTGTCTGACTGCTATTTCATAATGCATTTGTGCCCGTGCCACTATCCTACACTGCCAGGTATGTCTAGCATAGCATGGGAGAGATGACTATCATGCAGTTATGTAGCACTATACTTGCTTTTAATTTTTTTAGGTGCATTATTACTGCAGGGATTATATGCCCACTGCCTAATCATGTTGGTATTCTAGGACATATTCTGTGTGGTACTATCCTAAACTGTACCACATATCCCAGCATTTGCCACACTGTGTATGATAACTGCACATGCACTTTTATTTCCCATAGGGCTGTACATTTCTTGCCATGGTTTGGTTATCTCTCCATAGGTTCATAGACTATTACTAGGCACGCAGTCCAGGAGACCATTAAGGAGACTAACTCAACTTCTCAATTGTTCCAAGCAACTGTCTGGTTAAGTGGCTTGCTTAAGATTACACAGTAGTCAAACAAAGGTTAAAGGAATCAAACCCTGTACCACAGAAGGCAGCTTGTTAACAGCTCATAACCTTAATCCTCAGCAACAGCTGCCAGACAAACAAATGGACAAAGTTACTTGCTTTGTTGTCCATTGCACCTACATCAGTTACCATGCAAAACCTGTGCCACTGATCTGCTCAACAGTAATGTTGGTACAACTACTCTTATGCCCCACTGTTATTCCATGATTCCTCTCATAGGAGTTCCCAGGTATCTATATCAGCACTACTCTGTTGACTGAACCCGCGGTGGTGGTGCTGCAGTAGCGTTGTCGCCTCACAGTAAGACGCTGTTTGATTCGATTCTCAGCTAGAGCGTCTTCTGTGTGGAAACGTGTGAATGGGCGTACCTTCGTTGAAGGTTGTGCATCAGGGCTGGTAACTCGGCACATAAAAATCAACTACCAATCATTAGCGGACCGGAGTTCCGCTGTGGCGACCCCTAACCGGGAAAATCCAAAAGACACAACAACAACAACAACAACTACTCTGTTGACTGACTGCATTTTTCTCACTCTAAGACCTGCCAAATGAAAACTTAACCAAGTCATACTGAGCATTGCTGTTTTTGTCCTATTCTTTTTCTCTCTATTAGCTGCTTCTTTTTATTATTTTCCTTTGTTGTTTTATTTCTCTCTATATATTTTAATATATTCTGTAGTTTCAGTTGTGAATTAGGATGTATTGTGGTAGTATCCACCACACTCTGCAGCAGCCTCACCACCAACCGCTGGGCCACCAATGGTCCCCAAGCCAGTCTATCTGCAGGTGCCAAATTTCATCCTGTGGGAAGTGACTTGTACGGCTTGCTGGTAGTCTTTGGTGCTGTTTCTGTTGTCAAACATAGGTGACTGAATGGGGAGTGGCAGTGAGGAGGTCCCCTTGGGTCACCCAGTTGGAGGTACAGAGGCTGGTCAGGATTGAGATGAACTAGAGGTTAGAGATTTGGATTGGCATCCTGAAGCACATCCTCATGGGACTTGCAGAGCTACATAGTATAGCCTTTACCACTCGGCCTCCATAGATTGGACCCACCCATGATGTCAGTCACAAAAGTGGATGACTTCTGGGTAGCCTCTACACTGGGGCAGATTGACAGACAGTCCTCACCCCATCCCCCATCCTCCCATCATAGTATTGCCTTTACTTGTGTGTCACTCACCCTCCTTGTTTGTTGTCCAGTCTTTCTCATCTCCACTTAATTTGCCTGGCTGGCTGTGCACTTCCTTTGTGCTCCCCCTTTCATATCAGCACCTTCCTTGTTAGTCTTTGTCCATGTTATATCTTTGTGTGTTTGCCCCTGCTGCTATCCTTATACCCTCCCTCCTATCCACACCACCCCCTGCTTCCCTTCCTCTTCATCCGCCTAATCTAAACATAAAAAAGGCACCAGTCCCAAAAGATTATCCTCCTCCCCCAGCCTCATGACACATTTCCTTTACCATTGCCCTTTGGTGTATTCCTTTGCTTTTTCTCGTCCATTTATAATTGTCTTATCAACCCATTCCCTTTCCATTTATAAAATAAACATAGTTAGTACTTTGCTGTGTACCCCAGTGTGGGTCTAACTTTTTACTAGCTCTCAAGTCCTGTATTTCTCTTACCATGTTGTCATTTTAACATGTGTCAAATGAAGTGCCAATGATCACTGAGAACTGAATGAACTGTCATAAAATTCTTCCTTTAAAGCTGTATTCCTAAAATGCATCTTCTTATCAAATAACATCAAAATCTCTACCTTCCACATTTTAATTTCTTCCTCAAAGTGAGCAACTATTTTAAGTTGCATGCCCTGCAAGTCTGCTAACCAATTCTGTCACAAATCTCATTTGATTTTCTTATACTGCTGTATTGTTCTGGTATGTTGCATTATGGTGATATATGCAAAATACTTTTAACCATCTCTCATGGTTCTACCCATCTCTTGTCTCAAGCTGGAAGGACCATGATCCACTGTTTTCATTGGTCTTTGAACCAATTTAAAAGTACAGCAATAAACATTAAAATCCCAAAGTCTCAACAATCTGTATTTTACCATGTTAAATTAAAAATTCAACAAACTTGAGCATAATCTAAAATATTTGTAGGGAAAGTACAGACTTCCTTTTTCAGATAAGTATGTTCCTGTGTCATCATAATCCTATGAGTCCTAGAATATGAAGTAAATTTGTGAGGACATGTAGATACTTGACTATGCACCCTGGCTAAGTTATATCTTGCAAACCTACTAGCCTACAATATATGGTGAAATACTTCCCCAGAATTGGGACTCTGCCTGTATGGTCACTTTGACAATTAGCCAAGTCTACAGGTACATTCCAGTCACAACTAATATCATATCCTTTCCTGAAAACTCACCAGCCCTGCCAAATGCAACCCAAGTTCCACAATAGAGGAGTCTGAGTGCCTACACACACAACTATAAAAATGCAGTGCTTCATCTAGTTTTCACAGCTGAATATCTTTCCAAAGGTTCAACAGCATGTGCAGTAACATACAGTAATACATATAGGTCTGTTATGAGTTAATACACTGTGGGGGGTGTAAAAGCTGTTTGCCCTTTAATAAGAATCTTTGGAGAACCATACCTGTTCACTTGGCAAATAAATGTTGATCAAAATCCAAACTATTTCACCTTCCTATTTTTCCACAATGTCAGATTTTTGTCTTGCCTAGTCTTCAGAATCAATTATTTTACTTCCCAATTGATCATTCCTAGTTTGAATGTTGGTAACTTGAGTGCTGGCTTCTTTACAGGTTTGCTAATGTGTCAGTAATGCATCTAACTGCTCTCCGTCTCAGTGGTCCACCACTTAAGTAATTTGATATATGCTTCAGTTTTATAATCAGTTGCAGATACATTTTCCAAAGCCTGCTGCCTGAGACATGACAGAAACCAACCTATGTGGTGTTTCATTAAATCAAAAGGCAGGCAACTTGGCCCATCCAGTATCACACACCTGATTTAGGAGGACAACTGCAGTTTTTCAACTTTCAGAGAACTAAAAAGGTTTATGAGGGTAATAATGCAACTGTTTTAGTAAGAAATTGTGAGTTTATAATGAGCCTAAAAATGTTAGTTACACATTGTGACTGGAGAGAGACCACAAAGCTCTGTTAGCAGCAACTTTCCATAACTTAAAGTCTAAAAGAACCAAAGCTACATCTTGCAGATTTTGGATGTAGTCTAGCTCATTTCGTTCCACTTCACTTGTAATCAAACCATTTAATGGGATTCTAACCAACACAGCTCTTATCTTATTTTAAATGGAGTGGAAAAGTTGCCTACATCCCACATGTAGGGTCCTGCTTCTTGCACCCTCCCAGTAAATTATAACAGAGTCCAAAGTAGCTGCATCTCAGGAAAAGGCATGTAGTAATCAAGTAGATTGTCTTCTCTTGGCTGCACTGTGTCCAACTGCATGCGTCTCTGCATTTCCTCTGCCAGAATATCGGCACCCTAAGTCTTCTTCCACATTAAGCTCCTACTCACCTTTCCTACCTCATATTCCCACATTCATGTCCCTGGTCCCACATTCCTTTCCTCTTTCAGCCAACCACCCATTCTTTTCTAATAAATGCACACAGTATTTCTTCCTTGACTATATTCCGTACTCTTGTACCCCCTATGACCCAAAAGTATTTTTTAAAATTTTAAAAAACTCTTGGTCTCCCAGGATCAAATCACTTCTGCTAACATGATGGCCTCAGTGCCTTTTCTGTCTTTCTCTTTCTTACGTTTCTATGCACGTAATCTGCCTCTTTTGTTGTCATTCCATTTTTGCAGAAAGTAGACCAGATCCATATAAAGGAGTTTTCATCCAAAATATTTCTGTGGCCAGACCTGTTCCTTTCAATCAATTTCTACAACTAACCTTCTCCACCACTCCCAGGGTCATAATCTTTAATCGCCTATACAAATGCACTTGAGCTGTCTCCATGTGCTAGCATCGGCACATACCTGCACTTCTTTCTCCCATGTCTTACATTCTTATACCACTAATACCGTTTCCTTAACCCGCTGCAGTAACTTATCATCTTCTTTGTCTATTCTGCAACCTTCTCTGTTTTTTTCTTTCACCAGCCCAGTAATCTACCTCATTAGTTCCTTACTCCATAATAGAGCAAGACTTCTATACAATCAAAATGAACCCTCCTTCATCTTTCTAATGCACCCTATACACTCTATTGTTCAGAAAGTCAGACTTATTTGATTTTACAACTTTATACATACTACCCAGCTCTCATACTCTTCACCCACATGTATAATTTAGTACCCAGTGTAAGCAGCATAAATAAAAATTATACTTAAAATTCTATGAACTATTCACCTTCCAGAAATTCAATACCACCTCCGTCTTCTCTGTTACTAACTTTAGCATGACCCTAACTTTGACTCTGCTATCATGCCCCCTCCCATTCCTGTGCTTGGCTTTGCTCAGTCTCAGGATCCAAACATTACAGGGATATTTCACTCTTCCTACCACAGGTGATCCATTGCTGTTCTCCATTTTCTAATGCATCCCTGACCATCCACATTAGGCTCACATATTAATCCTACTTTAACCTTTTCGTTATTACCTACCACCTTAACTAATGCTCATCTTTTTTTCATTGTCTGTTTCAACCTACAATCCACCAGAAAGCCATATGCAAAATAAGTAGCACTGCTTTGCTTTGTTTTGTTTTGGGTAGATGATAAAAGATTTGCTAATATACTCCATAAATAGCATAAAATACCACAACAACCTGCTCTCTTTCCTGTATTTCAAATACGTCTCTTGTAATACTACAAGCCTCGACCTTCCCCCACCATTGCAGAACTAACTTGGTTCTGAAATGCTTCTTATAGTAACTAGGATTTGTACATTCCCCTGCTACATCAACATCACCCCACCCCCTCCCATGTCCAAAAAAACCTCCCATACATACCTCTGGCCCATATCTCTATGTCTGACCTTCCTCCTCAGCATCACAAGTTCTGCCACTGACAACAAACAATAAGTGTTAACCCATATTCGTTATAGTAGCAAAAGACGTACTAAAAGGCTTCCCCCTTCTCTTTGTCACTGAGCAGGGCCAAATGAGTTCCCTACATAGGGCGCTGCTGACCCCAGCCTACACCCTCTAGAAAACCCAGTCAAGTGTTCCATTTCTTCCTCACTTCTAGACACCTTGCAGGGGAGCACAAATCTATGAGTCTGATGGTCTCTTTTTTCCTCACTTATACCATCTCTTCATTGTCTTGTATGCCTGTCTTCCATTCTGTCTGCATCACAAAATGTCAGTACTACTATGGGTTTTTTTGCATGCTTTTTGCCTCCCTGCCTAACCCTTGCCCCCCCCCCCATGATCCTCAACCTATTCATTCCTTATCAACTAACTCAAAAAAAAAAAAAAAAAAAACAAGCTGGGAGAATCAGTATGCAAGCAAGCATGAAGATCATTTGTGTCTGAGCCATCTGTAAGCCATCAGCTCTTCACAGCCAAGCCCTGTCATGAACTTTCCTTACTAGTGGATTAGGGGTGCAGAGGGGAGAGCTGATATCACCACTACTCCTCATCGTACCCCAGACCCCACTGCTGTCACTTCTCCCAGTCTCCATGAGGCCCTTTATTAACATGGATGAAGACTCATGTGTTTTTTTTGCAGGTCATAACCCATCCACTGGCAGATGACATCACTGCATGTGTCTCCACTTGTGCATGTGCACTCCTACACATATGCAGGGACAGCTACATTCCCTGGGTTGGGAGAACCAAGGCCACATTTCTGGTTACTGTCTGTTATCCTTGTCATTTACAAGCTTCTGCTTTTAGGAGGTGGACAGCCAACTGGGACATCATTCCCACCTCCCATGATGGGTGTGCCTATCATTTCCTAATCTCCCCTACTTGAATTCTCCAGCACCCAAGCTACCACTCAAACTCAGATCACCCAAGTTGCATTCTCGGCTTTATCACTCGGTACCATGGAACTGAGTAATATCAGCACCTCCTTGATTTGTGGGCCAGCCTACATGTAATCTTGTTGTTACTACTTTTATAAAGTAACAAGAAGTACATTCCATATTGTGCTTTACTGCTGTATTTTCAATGTATTTTAATGCTAAGAGAATGATCCGATTAATTTGTATTCTGTTCACAGTCATATGGGTTGTTTAGTGGTAGCTACAGCAGCAGTCATATGGTCTCAATAAAACACTGATCTTTTGTCAGTATCTTCATAATTATGTATGCACTTGTTAGGGATTATAGAAGCAAATAATGCAAGACTGTAATAACAAATTCTGTTCCTAAACAGAGCGTACTGATGTTACATTACAGTTGCCTGATGGCAGAAAGAGAAAATAAGCTTTTTATAAGCCCTTTCATTTTAGCATACTGCCTTTTCCTTTCAGCTGTTTTTCAATGCAACTATTTTGTAGTGGAAAGGTATGTATTTTGTTGTGAGTACTAAACAGGACTTCAGTGTAGCTAGAAATTATAACTCTGAAATATCGCTTATAATCTGGACTGCGGGTCAAGAAAACTGTTTCTGTACTTCATGAAATGGGACTGGTATGCAAGCCAATCAGCATATAGAAAACACTGCAAAACTATTATCAAATGCATACATGTGGTCATGTGCACAGCAGCATATACAGAAAAACAGTTATATGTGGGTATACACACACGCGCATGCACACACACACACACACACACACACACACACACACACACACACACACACACGCATGCAAACCGCATTTCACCTAGTTATTACTGTCTGATCTGTGGAATGATGGACTTGGGACACCTGCCCTTGTCTCAGAATCAGCAGCAGGAGATTTATGCATAATCCTAAAAAAATAAGAGTTCAGGCTCATTGTTTGAAAACCATTCAGCGACCAGGGTACACTTAATCCACCACTGAATAGACCAATAATCTTCTGTCAACATATTTATGTCACTAGGGTGTTCAGTGTATAAAGCATATAAATAATTAGCAGGTATTAACCTTAGCTAACTATGTTATACTGGTCTTCTTTACATGGTATTCTGAAATGTTTTACTGTACAGCAGGCACAAATAGTAAACAGCATGCAGAACAGCAATAAAGTTATTTTACACTATCACTTTCATAGTGTCTACATCTTAATATGATTCAAAACCTGTAAGCATAACCCTTAGTCAGGCATGCAGTAGTTCATGGTTGTTTTTTTTTTTCTGAAAACTTAAGATAAAACCATACAGAATTATATGGTTAAAGGGACAATAACAATAAATATGGTGGAACTTGGCCTAAGATATTAACCTGATTTCAGTATTTCATATGTGTGATGCCTTACCATTTATATAGAATGCAACAGAGCCTCACCTTCCAGTCCCCAACCCTAACAAATGCAACATTTCCTAATTTGCGTATGCTGGGTAAGCTGCCTAGGTAACATGTTTTCTGGCATTATAAGAAATTTATGAAAAAAGCAAGCAATTATGCAATAATTTGATGCATGTCTATAATTAAAAATACATATACTGGTAGCAATTCACTATGTTAAGGTATTTAAAGTATTCATTCAGTAATTATTTGGATTATCTATGTGGTTTTCATGTCTGAAAGCAAATTCATGCTGACATTGCTTTGAGCTAGAGCACACTGAACAGTTGTTTACTACAAGATTGTTGTCCAAGTTGTATATTAACATGTTCTGTGAGTACCTTCTTAAAATTGTGCAGTGTATTTATTAAAGCAGTTCAAGGATATAAACAGGTATTCATAAAGAGTCGTCACATCCTGAGCAATATTCTGTGCTATAGCCACCTAATCAGAGCACACTTGTTTGGAGGAGCCACTCATAGTTTCTGCCCAGTTGCAGTCTTGCTTAAGGTCAATCCTTTCACTTACCCATGTTGCTCGAGTTAATAATTAGCAAGGCTAATTTTTAAAAGGTGCATGAAACTCTGGATATTAGGCAGAGCTGTTCAGAACACATTCAATTATCTATGAGGGTAAAGAAAAATTCTGTGTGTACAGACTGTCCTGCAACAACTGAAAAGAAGAAGAAGCCAGTGCTGTACTGAAACATTTATACAGATTTAAACTGCCAGGGATAGCTGAACCAGCAACAATCATGTGGAATATGTGCACAGAGTTCTTCAAAAGTAAATGCTGAAGTCTTTAAAAAAAGTTGGAAGAACTACTATCAAGCTAGATGAATGTGAAACTAGAACCTCAGTTTGAGCACTCGTATAGGTAAAATTTTTAAGCAACTTTTTTTTTTTTGTAATGCTCTCCAGATTTGTTGAGTATTGATGAATGACATTATGTGTATGCTCACTTCTCTCAAGTAGTTGCTAGTATTTATAATTTTTGAGGGTAGTTGCTTACGAAACATAATTTCTAGCTAAACTGTAGTTCATAAAATTCTGCCCCAGTAACAATCTGTACATTTTCAGATGGCTCTTTTCAAATGAGTAGTATGGGGCATTTGCAAATATCCAAGGTTGCTGTGCCCAAGTGAGTAACTACACCTGAGTTATAACCTACAGATATTCCGGGTTACTTTCCATAAGAGTAGCAATGTATGTACATTATATATAAAGGGTTGGGATGTTGGTCTTAGGTTCCTGGCAGTGCCTTCATATTAACGTGTTGCCTTGGAGTGGTCTTCTGAAATGATTAAGTTTATTTAATGTCAGGTTGTACAATGTCTTGAGTTCTTGCTCATAACTCAGTAATATTGCCTAAGTATTATTTTTAAATGCAATTAATGTGTATTACAATGTTTTGTTATGTTTCATCAGACATGTTTCAGAATGCTTTACATAGCAGTATATTATTTACTTTCATGCACACATTATCCCACAATCCTCTGCAGTTTTTTTGGGGGGTCTATTTTGTAAATCTTAGATAAAACTGAAATAAAGTACTGAGAACTGTGATTTTTTTAGAGACGCATGATATCATATTCCATTCACCAAACAAGCTGGGTCCATTTCTGGCAGTCAGAGTTATCCTTTCTTTGTTTCCATATATTTTGATTGAAATTATACATCATTTGTTTTTCTTAGGTAGGCTGATGGTTGGTCAAGCTACAGCTTATTACCGTTCTGCTGTCAATGCACTATAGCAGCATGGACGTAGCTCACAGGAGCATGCTGTCCTCTCCAGCCTGTGACTATGATAGCGATAGCTGCAGTATGTACTCCATTTCAAGTCCTGAGCAGCCTTACCAGAGCCCCGAGAGCACATACTCCAGTGAACCCATTCTAGACTACTTTTTATCTCAAGCTTCAGGAGAAGATGTTTTGATGTTTAACCGTCCAGGCATGTGGGAGAAGCCAAGGCAGAATGTTCAAGATGGAATTTTCTTTGACTTTCCAGATTTCAGTGTTGAAGAACCACTATCCTTTCAGCCAACTTTAGATGAGATTGAAGAGTTTCTGGAAGAGAACATGAGCCTTCACTGGCACAATAAGGTAGAACCATCTCTCTCTGACAATTTAGAACATGAAAAACAACTTTCAGTATCCAACCTCAAACCTGTTAAGGAAGAAAATTCTGAACACAATGTCAAAACTGAATTAAGTCCAGTTGTTGTTCCCAAGGAGTCATTCAAGACAGATGAAACCAAAACTGACATTGTAAGTGACAGTAACCAAACAGTGACTGTGTCTGGCTGTGTGCCAGTGGTATTACAGCTCCAGCCTGTACCAGCCTTGAATGGTGAAAAAGGCACTGGACAGAGTCTTAAAATAGCTCAACTACTTGTGAACATCCAAGGACAGACCTTTGCCTTGGTTCCTCAAGCCACACCAACACCTCCAAGGAATTTCATACGGATTGCACCTGTACCTATTTCAGCAAAACCATCTGATGGAACATCGGGGTCATCAAGCTTTAGTTCTAGTCCAAAATTCCACAAGCTGGGATCTCCAGAGCTTTTAAAGGTCCACAAGTGCAGCTATCCTGGTTGCAATAAAATGTATACTAAAAGCAGCCACCTGAAGGCTCATGTGAGGCGGCACACTGGGGAGAAGCCATTCATCTGTACCTGGCCTGGTTGCAACTGGAGGTGTGTACACATTTATCAATTATTATTCTGTGTTTGTGTCCAATTGATAGATTTATTAAAACATGTTTTAAAATAGTCCAGTTAGTGTATTTTTTGAGGATGGGGTTGTCAAATTGCAATGCAGTGATAAGTAAAGGATTGTCTATGTGTGAGTCTGAAGCTTTCGGTATAATCCAATGTTCATTCTAGATGGGGAGGTTTCACTGTACTATGCAGGGTATATCTGGACTGATGGTGCTGGAAACTAAAATTCTGATGACTGAAATTCTTTGCTAATCCACATGCTGTAGATCTGAGGAGAGGCACTGGTCATACTGACTTTTCATCTACTGTATTCTCCATATATTAAATGACATGAATACCAAAGCTGTGCCCTTCAGTTTGCAGCATGTCTCCAAACTTACTTCTGCCACTTCACCCTAGTATTTTGAGAGTTACATTCAGCTTATCCCTCACCATGTGCTCCCACCCCAGAAGAAATTTCCGATTACTGTGGTCAAAGAAATGGAGGAATAGGTACATTTGTCAAGCTGTGGACATGCAGAAAGAAAGACGAAGGCAGGCTGGTAGAGTCATCTATGAGGAATGGGCATTTTTCTTATCAAGTAAGCACACCATAAGGTACTGCCTGTGAATTTATGAGTTTCGGGTGCAAAGCCTTATTGTCATCAATTGGCTTGTCAGCATGACTTTGGGATGTGGGTGGAAATCAGAGACCCCGGTAAAAACCCAGGTAGGTACAGAGAGGATACACAGACTGTACACAAGGCATCATAGTCAGGGACTAAATGGAAGAATCAAGTACTCAGAGACAACACTATTAACCCTGCTGATCTCTCTTGGTGGATGAAGCATTTAATGCAAAATACTTTAGATAGTTTGTAGCAAATGACCTGCATTCTCTCTCTGAACCTATCACAGTAGCTTAGCATGATTCCAGAATAGCTGGCAGCAGAACATCCTCCAGTGAACAAAGTAAGCTTAATCCAGTGCATACTCCTTTTGGTTCGGGGATGGTAATGTTAAAGTAGACTGAAACCAGTGCAGGATTTAAAGTTATTACACTGTCTGGCAAAATGGCATTATTTATCATTAATTCACTAGTCCTGGCCCATTAACCTTCACATTCACAAAGTAGCCATTGGTTTATAAGTAGCGTATTTCTTCTGGCTTCCCTGCACTAAACCAAATCTAACCTGGATGAGTTTTGTTTTTCCACACTTTGGAATTCACTGATCATATAATTAATGGGAAACCACTGTCAGTACAGTTTTATTTATGACCCTGCGGTGAAGCAGATGGGGTTTTTCTCCTTTTTTCTCAGCTGTTAACCTCTGGGATTAAGAAAAAAGATTGGGGAGGCATAAGGAGGTGCAGTCAGGCTTGCCTCCTACAAAACATATATTTTATAATTCTTTTATCGAGTTAAAGAAACTTCAGCAAGATGAGTCTCCAAAGAAACCATGGAAGTATATTTTTATTCAGTCCTACTAAGCTTGCTGCTCCATCCATTACTTGTAACATCACCCATTTTAATAAAGGCCCTCTATTTTCTTCTACAGGCAGCAAAAATGCCATAAGCTTTAAAGGAAAACTAAACAGACATTACAAATGATATGATTATTTCTATACAATTGTAATGGCCTTCTCAGAATATGAATAAAGTCTCCAAAACAGAGTTTTATGATCTTTTCTTTTATTTTATCATGTGCGAATTTGGAATTTTCTTGCAGTTTAACAGTTTAAAGGACCTGAATGTGTATGTGTTTATTTCCTTTCTTACTCGCACTCACTTAGCACTGCTCATCTGTGATTTTCAGCTCACACAGACTTTGAGACTTCCTATGAGTCTCTCAGGAACTCAGTAGCCCTCATTTTATGTCTGTCTGTCTGTCGATCTATCTATCTAATTTTCACAAGGAAAATAGTAAAGGGTAACTGTGATGTATATGAGCAGGTTGGGGAAGAAAATAGATTCAGAATGCCAGGAAAAAAGTACATGCAAACATGGGGAAAACATTTAACTCCACAGAGAGATAGTGACCAGAGATTAAGATTGAGTCCCAGATCCAAGAGCAATGAGGAAGAGATTCTAATGCCTGAGCCACCCTGCTCTCAACTAAGAGAAATTCACACGAATGAATGGTTGAACTCTACCTCTTATCGTGGGAGAATGGACTACAACAAAATACATAGGTATGATGACTACATGAAAAAATGGCGTATTTCTAAAAATACAGTACATTATCTTCACATACTCGTGCGCGCGCACACACACACACACACACACACACACACACACACACACACACACACACACACACACACACACTCATCTGGACCTATAATATTAAACAAAAGTGCCAGGATTAATTCTTTATGGTAAGGGGACCAATTTTTGATTTTTGTGCTATTTCTATTGGTGTGATACCCATTTTCATCTTACACACAAAAACCTAATTCTAGTAAGTTTCATGTGCTGAAAAGGTAATCATTTGCATTCTTCTGCCAGTACAGGGCACCCTTTTAAGGCAGAACTTCCTATGGGTTGCGACCAACTTGTCTTTCTTGTTTTCTGTTAAGGTGTATTTAATGGACTTGCATTGCATCTTCTGTTGCATCCAGTGTTCATTTATTTTATTTATTTATATTTGTTTACAGGTTTAGTGCACTGATCTCCACGGACTATTTGCAGCCACAGCACTGGTGAATAGGATCACATATGAAATTAACAAAACATATTTACAGATACAAGCATATGCTAAAAACATATAGATAGATAGATATAGATAGATTTCTCTCTCATATAAACACACACACACACACACACACACACACACACACATATTTACAGAAGCTAGAATATGCTACAACATTTAGTTAAAAAAGCACTTTACAATGTCAAAACATGGATGGAAATGGAACTGTGCTTAGCAGACCTTTATGGATAAGATTTAGCCATAATGACTGAGATGGGTTATGCTACAGGGATAGCAGCATGTCATTATAAAGAGATGTATGAATATATTAGAAGAGGCAAGTCAGAATAATTGCAGGGAAGGATACCATGGGTAGAAGGCACAGAAAAGGTGGCATGCAGAGGTAAGAGGAGTAGAAAGGAGAAGAAGAAGTGTGAGAGAGATGCAAATAAAGGAGGGAAGTAGGATGAATGAGAGGCAGTAAGTAAAGGATGACAAGATGAGATAAGGAAGGATGAAATGGGGATAATGGGGAATGTTATATTCCCTTCCTATGATTCAGCAGTTCTTGAGAGGAGTTTTTCATACTGCACCACATAAGATCATTTTGGCTTTGAACTGGGATCTTAATTCTGCTTTAGGAATTTAGTCTGAGGTCCCCCTGAGACAGCACTTTCTGTTCACTTAAAATATTTTTTCTTAAAAAATGCTTCTATTGCTTGCTGTCGTAGTTGCAAATAATACCTGCTTACATGCATTTATGTTCAAAGATCCTTTTACAGTCTTCCACAAGGACAATATCTTTGCCTACTGTTATTTTCTGTTATAGAATTAGTTCCCACTTTGTAATTCACATACATAGAAAATAAATATCAGGCTTTCATTGTATTTAGCTCTTCAGTGGCATCTTTAGATTTATTTTGTCAGAAAATGTTTTTTTGACAAACTGGGCACTTGGTTTCTTTACCCACAAAGATGATGCAAATCATTAATAACGTAAACCAGTGTTAATTAGTTAGCCACCTGTATTTATCAGTGTCAGCAGCACAGCAGGTAGCACACTCACCATTGGTGCTGGAAGACCAGAAGGCTGTGGGTTCTGTTCTCATTCCTGGTGACTGGGTTACTGATACTGGCACTGCACTGTAGCATTAGGGGATACTGCACTCCTGAGTGTGTTATCCTTCAGACAAGACATGAAACCAAGGTCCCATCTGGTTGAGTTGTTAGTAAGTCTGGTGGATGTAAAAGATCAATCAAAGAGAATAGGGGAAGTTATCTGATACCCTGGCCAAATTTCCCCTAGTAGCAAAATTACCACCTTAAGTGTCCCCTGAAAAGAGGCTAGTAGCCTAGTGGGACTAACCCTATCAACAAAGCAGAGATCAAAACAAATAATAAATATTACCTTTTGTTCTGAGGCTATTGAGAAACCCTGACTGTGTCAGTTTAGAATCTATTCTATAAGAACAATTGTTGTTTGTGCATCCTTCTTCGAGTAGGTTTCTACAAGAGGTTTCTGTGAAGGTGTGCCTTCATCATCTGTTCTCACATTTACTGCAGTGCAAGTCTGGATGATGCTCCAGGTGTATACTACACTGCTTCATAGCCTTCATCCATCCTTATGTTGCAGTTGCTATGAGATTTTGTTTTAACTGACTTTTGTAAATAGCTCTGAGAACATCTCACACCATGTAAATCACTGAAAAGGCATACATTTAGGAAATCCAGAATAACTAAACAGATGAAATGACAGTATTCAGGGATTCTAAGACAGATGCCTCACTGGATGTATCATTGCGGGAAGGGAATGATCCAGGTCTGTGTCAGAACAACGAAAAATCAAATTATCAAACGCTCACATGAGCAAATAATCAGGAACTCAAAATCGCTATTGTGGGGGGCTGTGCCCCCCACATCCCCACTAAATATATATTCCTACTCCCAGATCGTACTACAGTGAGGAAAGGGCAAATATTCAGATCTTCACTGTACTGCGATCCCAAAAAAAATCAATATTGAATTCCTGATTTTTCGCTCATGTGAGCACTCGACATTTTGCGTTTTTGTCATTCTAAATTAGACCCAGTGATCCTGCTTATTGGTCTGTAGTTGTCAAGGAGTCATGCAGTGTTTGTTCCAGTCATAAAAAGACAATACTAGATAGATCACTGAAAAACACTGCACTGCAATGGTAGTTTCAGTAGTTTCACTCTGACAGAGGTTTCATTTCTTGCCAGCTGCCAACAAGCATTTTAAGTGTAAGATCAGACAGAAACTGATGTCAGTTACACTGAAATTTCAGCAAGAGTAGGGGTCCTACTGGATTGTTGTACAATAGTCTGCAGTGCTTTGCAGGCATGGCTAAGTGCGTTTCTTGCATATGTATTTGTATTTCGCTGTAGATGTGGGCCATTCATCGTTAACATATGTTTAAAATGTTGACCAGCCAATCCTGTTTCCACTCCTTTTAGTTAAATGTGTTCCACATTGGTATGTTGCAATGGGTGCTGAGAGCAGTTATGTCAACATGCTTTCTTGTGTGGAACTTCTTTGGTATATGTAAATTTGTTAGATTATTGAATACAATGCTGCATTCGGAAACCTTTAAAAAATCCAGCTTCTGAATGAATGTTCTTGCTGCCTGCATTAGCATAAGGATTAAGGCTTTTACTGCACATATACATGGTATAGGGTTTGAATCTGATCACTGGTTATTAGCTGGGCCTGTAATATTCTGCTGGCTAATAACCTCATACTTAACGTATAAATGCCAGTAGTCTGTACTTGATATCCTATAAAGAATCCAAGTTGTGTAGGCTTGCCCTTCTTCTTTGTTCATCATTAATTATGAATGTGGCTAAAGGTCCTTGTTTACATAACATAGTCAGTTCCAGATGAAAGATTACATACAGTAGATTACTCCAAGTATATTGCCATACCATAAATTATGTAGAGCTATGTGTTTTCATTTGTATACCAGCCTTGCAAATTCATAATGCTTATGAATTCTGGCCAGTGACTGTTGAAAACTCATTGTATACAAGCTAAATAAGTAAATCAAAATAATTATAAAGATAAATACAAAACACATTGGTGTATCTACCAGAGTCAGAAAAGCATATTCTTCAGCTCACCTCATTCTATAGGTCATGTTTAATCATTCCAGGAAGATCTTAATACTGATTTATACTTCACTGATTTGATAGATTATTGAATACAATGTTGCATTCTGAAACAATTAAAAAAGCTACAAAAATAAGTCAATAAAGCACAATGATTCTTTACTTGAAAAATTATAAATTTTTTAACCTGAACTATTCAGAAAGGATTTAGCAATTCTCACTGTATTCCATTTTTGTAGGTTATTTAAGGCGACTTCTGCCTGGTCTGTAAGGTGATGTCTGCTCATTGAGATCAAAGAACTGAATACTAAAAGCAAATATGAATAAGAGAAAAAAACATGTGTATTATACAATACTTTCCATGATTATGGAGCAAACATTTCCTTACAATTAGAAGAAAGTTATGGCCTTCCTTCACAACCAGCTCCCTCACTGTGTAGGGATAAAGCCCTAACTATAACTCCTCTACCACTCCCTAACCCTGCTCCTTTCCTACTCCCTAAACCAAAAACTCCTTCCTGTTTCCTAAACCTAAATCTCCCCTCCATATATATATATATATATATATATATATATATATATATATATATATATATATATATCTATATATATATATATATATATATATATATATATATATATATATATATATATATATAGTTATATCTATATATATATATATATATATATATATATATATATATATATATATAATGTGTGTGTGTGTGTGTGTGTGTGTGCATGTATATAGATACATACATATTTATAGATTATATTTTATATATAGATAAAAACAAACATAGATATTATTTGTTTATTTACTGGGAAGTAGAAGATGGGGTTATAACAGTCAGACGTCTTGAAGGCTGAAAGGTCATGAGCATGAGAATAAAGCCCATGTGTACCTATGTATAATAATGAAAACAATTTTAGTCTAAGTCACTGAGCAGTTCAAGTCAGACTAACATAATCTAGTACTAAAGCTTAGCCAATAGGTAGTTGGATAAAGGCCCTTAGGGGACAATATCTGCTTGGAGACGTGCAACATTTTTGATGCTGTGATTCCTAGAAGAGTGGACAAAAAGTTGGAGTTTATAGAGATATAAAAGCAGTTATGTAATTCACTAATGATCTAGATGATGAAGAGCATGAAGAAGATGGTGAACAGGGGAACTGCAGTTTTGAGAACAATAAGGAAATGGTTGGCCCAATTCTTAATGTTGGGGCAAGTACGCTCTGGTTTTTATATATTCCTTATTGTTTGAAGTACAGTGGGAGCAGTTCCAAGGTGAGTTTCTTCACAGAGAGCATGAAGAGTGGACTTACGGTGAAGGACAGAGGAAGGTAAGGGGCTCCGTCAAGATTTTGTTAAGCTGATGAAGTGGTCAGCAAAATGGAAGAATGGTGAAATGTGAAGTGCAAATGACCATACTGTACGGCAAGCAAGTCAAGAAGACTGTAGGGCATGAGAGCACAATTTGTAGCCTTAAAAAAGAAAGGGGATTTGGACTTGCTCGCTCTGTTATGAGTTGCATCTGACTCCTAAAGTGAAGTTGTGGGTAGCCACTAGGGGTAGTCAGAACATGGAAACTAAATAATCTTGCTTAATTTGCTTAATGTAGAGACAGTGCAATCACTGGACAGGGATGCAGTTTTTGCATTACACTGGGCTTCAATATGTGCATCTGAAATACTAGAATAAAAAAATTAGTTATGCCAGTTATAGCTATGAAATGGTAAAAGGCTACATCAAGTGATACAAAGAAGAGTATCCAAGGCTATTCCAGTCATGTAGAGGAATTAAGTCCTAACTATGGCCCAGCTGACCTGGATTCAATTTGTGGCTCAGACAACTGATGGAGCATCAGGGAGGGATGGGTGTGTCCATCCTGAAAGGAGGACTCTCATTGGGAGGCATGGTCCAAAGAGGGGAGTTGCCCTTTGACATGATCAATGAACATGGAGGGGGAGAAAGAAAGTGGGTAGGTCATATAATACAAAAAAAATTGTATGGAAGCACAGACAGCCTAGCTCTCAGGATGCCCTTGAGATCCATGACCAGTACCAGCAACAAGAGAGTAAGTCTGAGAGGCAGAAGGATTGCTGCTGGACCCGGAATGGATATGGGGCACTAGGGGCTGGGTCAGTAATAATGAGGTCCAAGGAGACCCAATCACACGAGTATCCACAATGTAGAGTGACAGATGAGAGGAGAATACACTATGATGATAAGCCAGGAAAATCTCATTGTAATCAGCCTACAGAAGACAACAGTTGCAGCACATGATTCTGTCCCTGATGGCTGTAAAATGTTTAAACAAGGTAGGGAAAAAATTATTGTAGTGCAAGGTAAAGTAGAAAAATGGAAAAAGCAGAGGCTGGAGGTATAAGCTTCAAAAGGGATTTCAAGGAAGAACTCTTTCAAAGTACAGGGTACCGATTATGTAGAATGTATGCCCTCAGGAAAGCTTGGCCACTTTGTGAGTAACCAGACTTTCTAGACAGATTGAAATAATCTCAGAATGAAACCATGGAGGGGAAGGATGGGAAATGGAAGGGAAACCATCAGTGGACACAGAAGGTTAGAGTAGCTGTGTGTAAAGTAATGGTTAAGCTGGTTTCACTTGACAGGCATTCAGCTTCTTTCTACCAGTAGACGGTACACTCACATGTTCCTAACTAGAATTTGCATTTTATACATTGGGGAAAACTGGCAAATTTGGTGTGGTGGATCTCCTTCCAACAGAGTATATGTACATTTGTATGCTTGCTTATGAATATGAAATGTATTATTTGTGCTGCTGTTTTACACTACCTGTAGGCAACTCATAGCATCTTAAAAAAAAGGATTTTGGTGTACTATGTTGAAAAGGTACTTTATAAATAAACATACATATTTCTATTCTCTAGTCTCTGGAGTATAAGTAGCTGACTCAGTGATTCATAAAACATTTAGAAGCGCAACATGTTAACATTTGTTATTATTTTTATGGTGCTCATTGTTAATAATATTTGTATTTTTCCTGAAGTATATTGAAATTGCTTTTATGAAGGATGCTGTATAATATCAAATCCAATTTCCTTTATTTTTCTAATTCAGTCACTTTTATGTAACTTTGTTCACAGTCTGTAAAGATCCATCATATGGTAAAAAAGAGTACACACTGTTATTACACAATGAATTTGCAGTCTCACTTGAGTTTAAGCTGACATTTCATGTTTTTCCTCTGTTTAAATTTCAGATTCTCCCGCTCTGATGAACTGTCCAGGCATAAGCGCTCACATTCAGGAATCAAGCCATATCAGTGCAACATCTGTGAGAAAAAGTTTGCCCGCAGTGACCACCTTTCCAAGCACATCAAAGTCCACCGGCCATCACGATCTGGACGTGCCCTTCCAGTGGAATGCAACTGAACCTGAGGTGTAACATATAGCAATGGTCTAAGCAGAAAGCACCAGAAGGTGATAGTAGCTACTAAAGCTGCATCAGCGGGAGAGACAGTGAAACCACACCAGTCTCTTCGCATGCAGCAAGGAACCCCAGAGAAGATCTAATTCCTGGGACAAGGGAGTAGAGTCATGGTGTGCCATTGTGCAATTTTCCCTTCAAGTGAATGATCACAGAGTCAGAGAAGGCTAAGACATCTGCAAGTGTTACTGGACCATAGCAATGTGATTGTCCATAAAACTATTATTATTTTACCGATGTAATGATGGAAAAAAAACAAAGTTTGTTTTGTACACTTACAATGAAGTGATTCCTTGGGTAAAATGTGAAAAGGTGCCATTACAAAACCAGTTTGAATGCGGGATTAATACTGATAATAATGAAAAGCACAAATTAAAGAAACCATCCACTTGTGTATCCCTGCTCAGCATTTCTTTGCTGTTCTTACTGTATAGCTGCTCAAAAAACTAGAGACCATAATGTGTGTGCCATGTAGACATGCATTCAGTACTATGATGTGAAGTAACTTGATGTAACTGATATCACACATGAAAAAATGAACAGATGGAAATGAAAACTTTTATTTTAACCTTTTCTGCAAAACAAAAATTAAAAGGCCTCTGTCTTATTTCATGTGAAATTATACCACATACATTTCCAGGGGTGAATAGAATGTTTTAATACATAATACTACTTTTTGATAAATAGTTATGTTTGCTTAGAATGAAGTTTGACATAAAACAAGATTTAATTCACAAAAGACATTGTATCACCCACAATCTAGAAAGAGAGCAAAACTGGCAATGGTCTAAATACAATATTACAATAAAAAAACAACTTTAAGCTAGTATTTGATAGCCTGGCATAAGGTATTATACAATTACTTCCTTTTAAGAATAAAAGAAATGCTGGGATTTGCTATGGTATTTGTTCATATACATGATATTTACAGTAGCTCAAAAACTGTGAAGGTAAAATTTGATAGCCTTGAAGTTAATATAGAGTGAGATTGTATGGGCAAACACTACACCACATTGTTTTCTATATAAAAAAGTGCACAAGTTTTGTAGAGACAGAGAAAATGGTAATGCGTTTTTACGAATGTGCCTTAAGCATTTGTGACACTCATAGTGAAGTGACAGCTTAAGAAAGTATACAAAATAGAACAGAATGGCATGCTGATTTATTTTTATTAGGACTAGTAACTCACTTACTAGGGATACAGATTTCCAGCTGTTATTTTGAAGGAACAGGAATGGGTTGAGCCACAGAAAACCATTTAAATCCACTTATGTCTATCAATACCTCTCAGAGTACTCATTTAGCCCTGGTACCCACTAGCTGAGATACAAGTGTAGTTAGTCTTCATTCCATTAACTATTACATATTTATCCCATTGCAACCCTGACATAGCCTTCATCTTCTCCTACACTTATACAACAGATCTGTAGCACTGTAGTGATTGAGCAGCTACAAAGTGTGGTAAAGCAAAACTGTGTATGTGCAAAGTCACTCTTCCATACTACTGGTGCAAAATAACCTCCATTTTTGCTTTGTTACACATGTTACCGTGATGTTACCTTCAAAGAGCCTTTGTACTGGACAGGATATATATGTGACACTTAAAATGGGATAGGAATCCATTGGATCTCAGTCAGTGCCAGGAAAGCAAGAATTCCCAGATATGTAATTTTGTATACTATTCAGAACACTGAGAGGTAACCTAAATACACAGTTAAGGTGTTGTATTTCCTTACAATTTTCAGATCCTCCTCGACTGTCTTATCATCATTATCATTGTCACTGTAACCAGTTAATAGCGCAATACCTTGTTTATATTTAGGAACCATTCTTTGCACATGTCCCCACATCCAATGCAGATAAATATCATTTGAACTAATGGAATGACTACAGTGACAGTACACATGCTCTGATCTGTTCTGAGTTTGTTAGCACAGTTTATTGATGACTGGGTCAGGTGCCTTTTGAAGATGGTGTGGGAGAAAAGAGGAATGAAGAACTAATACAAGAACTGTATCCATATCTGTTTCATGTGACCAGTAGTAGAACAGCTTTTTATTACAGTAGCACTTCATTATGCCAAAAAATGAAAGGTAGTATGGTTAGTTCCTTTACGGACTTATTAATGTAAGCAGTTTTGTTTATTTATTTATTTGTTTTACTCATCCTTTGTCGATCAGGTTAGTCCCTCTAGGCTGGTCGCCTCTTTTTAGAGGAGAGTTAACATGGTAGTCATACTGATTAGGGGAAATTTGGAAAGGACAGTGGAATGTCCCCAGCATTTTTTTGATAAGTTTCATGGGATCATTTAAATTCACACATGCCACTATCATCTCAGGCAGATGGGACCTTGGTTTAATATCTCATTTGAAGGATGCCACACTTGGGACTACAGCACCCCCTAATGCTGCACTGCAATGTCAGCAACTAAAAAAAAAAAAAATCAAAACACCTGCCATGGGAATAGAACCCATAGTCTTCTGATCTTCCAGCACCAAAAGTGAGTGTGCTACTATTGAGCCATTGTAACCATAGCAGTGCTCCAAAAATAGCTACCTTCAAGCTCCAAGAAACCAAAACAAAGAAAATAACTCCATGCATGAGAATGGAAGTTCAAGTATGAAGCCAAGCAGTTTGTACAGCCAGCCAAGAAAGTAAAGCAGTCAGAGTGAGCTGTTTTTTTTCCCTCATGGCAGGAGGTTGGAGAAGTAATGCTATGGTAACAGCCTAACATATGCTAAGTAAGAAGCTGGCAGGCATCGGTACATTATGAAAGAGGCATGAATGGTGCTCCCATGCTTATTCCATGGTACCAGTGCATGCAGAGCCAAGGAGAAAGATGGCAGGAAAAAATCTAAATTGACCGGTATGAAGACCCTCAACCCCCATGGAGCTTCCAGTGTACCAAAACCAAGTACAAATGGAACTCGAAAGACTGGTACAATGTATAAGTGAGCGAACAGGGTTTAATCTTTACTTCCCCACTTCAAACCCTAGTGAAGGGTCAAAGGTTGGAGCAATCTGGATTTTACATATGTCACAGCTGTGTTGGTGTAATGGAGAACTACATTTATTGGGGAGGGAGAAAGTCACAGAATTCTATTCTAGCCATGCAGATCATATAGAGGGTTATGACTGGGTCTCTGATCTTAACCAGATTATTATGTGTTCAAGACATGGATGCAGAGAAATTCACCTTGAGATCTTGGCATCAATGTTTAGAACACATTATAACTGGCTCTGATTAGTGTCACCCAGTTGTAACTCTTTGTAGTGCATGCAGTTTTATCTACTCCATGTACTACCAGTTAAAAAAAAACTGAAGTGTTTTACCTGCTTTTAAAGCCAGTGAAGCACTTAGCAAGTGCAGTTACATACACAGCAAGTAAATATAACTGCAAGAAGTCAGGGACAGGTTTTAAAAAATACACTAATTTAAATAAGCTATTTACAGACTACTGTCTGTAAACCTCTGTAGATGTATGAGGAAAGCTATTCGGAGACAGTTGTGAGTGAAGATATGTCTCTTCTGTGTTAATCAACTATAACAGCACTTTGGTGTGTAACAATTGTTACACACCTCTGAAAGAGCTGTTACAGCTGGTTCTCGTGCTAAGGAGCATATTACAAGTTTATCTTTTTTACAATTTTTGGAGGGTAATCATGACACTCCATGTACTACAAATCAGTTAATCAATAAAAATAGTTATGTGTTTCACACAAGCAGTTCACAGAACAGCGAACGACCTGAAAACATAGGCATCAGTAGCCCATATTAAAGTGTTTAGTCTACCTCAAATTTGTTGGGCAAGATCACAACTCACAACTGCAGATTTTTTCATATATCTTATTATAAAAAAATGTGAAATACAGAAAACAAATTTGCTTTGTTGGTCCCATCATCACCTTTTTATTTCCATGTGGAAAGCAATATTAAAAGATTTTGCTCAGAACTCGGCAAACACACACAGTGGTTTGTGTTCAACTGAATGTACGTAAGTGGATGGCTCTGAACCAAGACAAACAGTATATCAAAAAAGACAGATTATTTCACATTCTGAAAGTTAATTATGCAATCCGAAATGCTGCATAAAGTACCTTCAGTTTTTTTTCCTCTATCTAGCCACTGTTTGCATATGCTGTTAAAGCAAAGTCTGTTATTTCTTAAGCAGTCAACTGCTTTTCTGACAGTATGGGCAATGTGAAAGAGAGCTGCATATTAAATGATACTGCAGTCTGGAGTAAGGATCAAAAGAGGAAGGAATTTTACAAATAAACGTGCACGTGCATGCACACATATATACACACACACACACACACACACACACACACACACACACACACACACACACACACACACACAATTAAAAGTTCCGAATCACCTTTTTGATTTCTGTACAATACTAAATAAAATTCAGGTGGTAGCCACTGACCACAATTTTTTTTCTGAGTAATCCTTTTCCATTTCTAAGTTCTGTTCTCTGTTCCTCTTACATAACCTGCAAGTGACCCACGGTGTTGTTGTCTATAAATGATATTGAGAAACAATGTAATAATTCTAGATGGCGAGTCACAGCGGTCTCAGAAAACATTTAAACAACCCTATTAAGTTTTACTCACCCTATCTGTAAAGACCTACACAATCACACCTCTTGACTGTCCAGATTTTAGCAGACTGTCCAGATTTTTGCCTAATATTTTTCTTCCTCATAAAATTTGTGGTTTTCTGGAAGTCACTAAATAATGATATACATTGAGTTTCAGACTTAATATCTGTCAGAAAAAAAACAACTTTCTAAGTTTATAAGAACACTATTTAAAATTTGTCCCTATTTTTGGGGCCTTCGTTCACCCATTGTTTTACTCTTTGTCCAGATTTCTTGTGCTAAGAGGTTGAGCAGTGTGACAGCACTTTTTGAATCTGATTTATGCATGTGAGCAAAAAAAAAAAACATGAAACACATTTATCAGGCCATTTGGAAAGTTGTTCTGAATTATTGTCTACTAGTAGGTCTTATTTCTATATTTTCTTTCTTTTTTATCTCTAGCTCTGCCTCTGTCTCTGTCTATCTTTCTCTCTCGCTCTCTCGCTGATTTTGTGTCATACTTTGTGTAAGTCACCTTAAGCACACACACACACACACACACACACACACACACACACACACACACACACACACACACACACACACACACACACACACACATTCTGGGATTTGACATAAATGCCATAAGAAGTAAATCTGTAAATATGTTTTAGTGGACTTGTAACCAAATTGTTAATTAAACCTTATTACATAAAGCTTTATAACACTGTTCAAACTTCTTGTTTATAGCTAGGTAGTCCTCATTTTCTGTGAATGATAACTACCACCATTCTTGACTCCAGTAACTGTAAAGTAAAAAAATATATATTGACCCATCTGTAATGGGTTCTAAAATAATACGATTAGTGTGGAATTCTAGAATGATGTGATTAGTGTGGCATTAGGATATGTAAACTGATTTTCTTTCAGTTTTCATCCTTAGGTTTTTGCCCTGGCTTTACATGTTTGATAATAACTCTAGTACTTTGAACTGGCTTATCTGAGAATTGATGAACTTTGTGTTTTGTAAATTATTTGAAACAAGGACAACCACTGCTCCCAGAGCACCTTTTTGTTATTCTTATATGTCTCAGTATAACAATAAATATTTATTTTAAATATTTACTTTGTGTACAGCCTTTGATGTGAAGAATGTCAGTGGGAATATAGATAGAGTTACTGCTTTGTGTGCATAATACCAAAAACACATTGTTCCATTATATGAGGACAACTGATGCTGGCCAGGGAGAAGGGGAACTTTTATTAGCCCTTGTAAAATCAAGGTGAAGTTGTAGTCTGTCTTGGTGCTAGAAGTCATGATTCTACATTTTGCATCAGCCATATGTGTCAATTTGGAAGCAGAAATTCATCCTATGAACATTATGGAAAGTGATCTTGCAAATTCTGCTTACTGGTAATACTGTCACATGTGCTTTAAGATTAAGTTCAGGAATCAGAACAGTATAATAAAGAATAGACAAGGTATATATGTTCAGGCAACTCACAATATTTTCTTGAGTGAACAGAGAATTTTCAGATTCTGCTGCAGGACTTGAATGTCCATATATGATATATGCATGTGTCCGGAAAAGGAGATAGAGCAGAAAATGTGTATATACTGACACTGATATTGGCTCAGCCATACAAACAAAACTGTTATTTCCAGCAAGGAGAATACAATAAGGTGCTTAACATCAGCTGTACACAATTGTATCTGTCATTATGCCATAAAATTTGCACAGCTGACCTTGACACCCACCACAAGCCAACTATAACCTCTCTGAAGCCATATTATTTCTATTCTGCCTTCACTCTGAAGAAGTAAACCAAGGAATAAGAAGGTACACATAAGCATGACAGAAAACTAGTGATAAGCAGATGACAGAAAATGACTGAACACTGCATAAGTAACATCTACATGCCAAGAACATTTGTTCATTCCTGAGTGTATTTCCTCTCTACAAAATGGTTATTATGTTGTCACATGTAAATAAAACATAACTTAGCTTCTACTCTTTTGTGTAGCACTTCTGTGCAGTTCAGCCTCCTCGGTGGATGTCATGTACGATTTGCATGAAATCTCATATTGTTTCTTGTAAGAAGCTGTCTGAGTGGCTAAAATGTTTGCAGTCATGCCTTCCCTTTCTCCCTCCCACTGTATCTATATAACAAACCCTTGCTGGATCTAACTACATAGTCACTACAGTGAAAGTGAGTTGTCAGTTGCATTTCAAAGAGCAGTTCCAGCATGCAGCCCAAGATACTTGACAAGTGGCTGAATGAGTGAGCACTGGGAAAAGATTTCTTCATAGGTTTAAAGGTCAGTATCAAGCTTAAACCCTAGTGACCTTTATGAAGCTTGGCAGTAGTCATCTCAGTTGGAATTTACCCCTGTAATTATCTAATTTCTTTTTAAAGATGGGAGTAAGTGTTAGTCTTAAGAAGAATGGGAGTTTACTTCAAAGATGAGGGAGATGTCGAGTGATGAATTTTTCATGGTAATTATTGCTGCTAATGGAAACTTTGAGATTAATTTTATTTGCACATAAGTTAGCTCTCCTGTCTGTTCATTTCAGATAAAAAGTTTTGAAATGGAAGAGATGTTTCATAAATTTGAATGTAAGATGTAATTTGCTTTTTGAAAGACAATATCTGATTGAAATAACAGACAGTTCTTTTAGTCAGTAACTTAGGCTTACAACCCATAAATACACTTGGTGATAAACTTTTGTAATCTTTCTGCTTGACCTACGTGTTTTAACAGGAGCATAGAAATTATGTATTTACCCATACTAAGTGCCTGCCCACCACTTTTACTCCAGGAGTGGTTAAATCTAACCTGTGCTTAAGGACAGAAGTATTTGCATTAGTCAGGACAATTAGGTTCATAGGTTCATAGGTAGGTATTAGGCTATCGACCCAAGGGCCTAAGTAAGCCTAGCCAACAAGGTTCCCTGGCTTACACCACCCAAAAAAGTTAATTTCCTGTGCCCCTGAATTGTAGCAAGTTTTCAGCCATCAGCAAACTTTCTGATCGAGAAATGTTTGATATCAGCTCAGGCGTCTGAGAAAAAGACAGAAAAATAGAAAAGAAGTTTATATAGAGTTTTTTGGGGGCCTACTTGTCATTTCAAATGGTGCAGATAACTGGCCAACCACTTCTACAACTTAGAGTCTTCCTGAAGGGCATTTATTACTTCAGTGGATCACATAAATATTAAGTCTGAGCTCACAGAGTTCATCTAGTATTCCTTCGTGCAGGGTGGTGTCAAATACTGCTGAAAGATCAAGATAAGCCTCATATACTAATGACTCCAGCACAGCTGTGACTTCTTTAAAGAAGCTACATTGATTTATGTCCAGGAAGAGTAATGTGCGTATGTCTTTCTGAATCAATTCCATTAGTACCCTATCCATAACCTTTAAGATCATATGGGTAAGATTAATGGCTCATTAACTCCGTGGATCATATGTGAAGCCTTCTTATTGACAGGGACCACTACAGCCTGTTTCCATGTGCTGGCGAAAAGCAAGCCTGTTAACAAACATTTGTTAAATGATATGTAGGGTTTTGATGGATACTAGTGACAAAGCAACCAGTGATGTTGTCCAGATACATGAATATAGTGTTTCTGGCATTAGGTAAGAACATCTGTATTTGATCTTGGGTTGTGTTTCTTGGGTTGCCTATGGGGCACAAAAATGAAGTAATCACATGCAGTTGGATCCTACAATTTGTAGTAAATTTACTTATAAGGATATTGTTAATATTTTGTGGCTTAGTTTTTGATGTGTATCAACATCAAGGGTGATGTAATCTTGGGCATCACCTTTATTTTTTTGATATGGTAGCAAGGTAAACTGGAGGCCTTGATTTCAAGAATGTTGATTTATTTTTTATTTTGCACAGCTGTATCTGACATTGAAGGCAAAAAAACAAACTTTTATATTTTGAGAACACCATTTTCTTTGTATTGTATAGTTGTTTATTTTCAAATTTCACCACAGAGGTTTGGTTTTGAATTTTCCAACATATAAAGTATTATGAGGTGATGATTAGTGATGCAGTTATGAAATCTGTTACAGAACTGTGTGAAGCTATCTTTTATTGCTAGGTATTGTTGTCCCCTGACTGTGAAATTCTTATTCTTTATTAAATAAAAGGATTCATGCCAAACAAATGAATGCCACACCAGCAAATACACTCTAACTTAAACACACAATATATTACCAGTAAATTCAGTCAGCCAGAGGCCATTGACATTAGCTCTGACTTCAGAGAAGTAAATGCCAAAAAGGAGCAGTCCCAGAACCAATTCCTGAGGGGCTCCGCTTGTGGCCGGCCTCTTTGTAGTGGTGGACTCCCCCAATGCTAACCAGGAAGGGCTGACAGAGACAAACAACTGGTACCAGAGTCATAGACTAAAACTAAACGCCAAGAAATGCATAATAGTATCCTTTCAGAAGTCATCCAACCCTGGAAACTATCATACTGACAACATACCCCTAAGAGTTGACCCAGTAGTCAGGGACTTGGCGAGACACATGGGCAGTAATATAGTGTTTGACCATCATGTGTCTATAGTAGTAGTGAGGAAATCATTCTACGATGACATCATCATCACAGCACAAGTAGAGTATTTGACTAAGCATTAGAAACACAGGGCTGTTATACCCAGCTGATGTCCATTATCATTAGGGTCACTGCAAAAATATCCCAAACAACAAACTAAAACAATGAGTGAGAAGGTCACTGAAAAAACAATCAGTAAAAACAAAATGAAAACTCTAGCAATGCTAGAACTTCCACTGAGTGACCTCCCAAACCTCTTGTATCAGATGCACATGGGATATATGCAAACGATCCTTATGAACATCAGGTGTTTCAGCTAATTGGCGATTCTGAATGCCCATGACTTGTTTCATCGTTTTAATGGACAATCTCAGGCCAATAAAGCCAAAGCTCACTAGCTGTAGATATGCATATTTCGACCTTGCTATGACATCATCATCACAGCACAAGTAGAGTATTTGACTAAGCATTAGAAACACAGGGCTATTATACCCAGCTGATGTCCATTATCATTAGGGTCACTGCAAAAATATCCCAAGCAACAAACTAAAACAATGAGTGAGAAGGTCACTGAAAAACCAATCAGTAAAAACAAAATGAAAACTCCAGCAAAGCTAGAACTTCCATTGAGCGACCTCCCAAACCTGTTGTATCAGAGGCACATGGGATATTTGCAAATGATCCTTATGAACATCAGGTGTTTCAGCTAATTGGCAATTCTGAGTGCCCATGACTTGTTTCTTTGTTTTAATGGACAATTTCAGGCCAATAAAGCCAAACCCCACTAGCTGTGGATATGCATATTTCGGCCTTGTTATGACCTCATCAGCACAGTCCAAGCAAAGTGTTTGACTAAGTATTAGAAACACAGGGCTGTTATACCCACCTGATGTCCATTATCATTAGGACCACTGCAAAAATATCCCAAGCAACAAACTAAAACAATGAGTGAGAAGGTCACTGAAAAACCAATCAGTAAAAACAAAATGAAAACTCCAGCAAAGCTAGAACTTCCACTGAGTGACCTAACAAACCTCTTGTATCAGACGCACATGGGATATATGCAAATGATCCTTATGAACATCAGGTGTTTCAGCTAATTGGCGATTCTGAATGCCCATGACTTGCTTCATCATTTTAATGGACAATTTCAGGCCAATAAAGCCAAACCCTACTAGCTGTGGATATGCATATTTTGGCCTTGTTATGACCTCAACAGCACAGCACAAGCAGAGTGTCTGACTAAGCATTAGAAACACAGGACTGTTATACCCAGCTGATTTCCATTATTATTAGGGTCACTGCAAAAATATCCCAGACAACAAACAAGTCATGGGCATTCAGAATCG